>NW_011888817.1:10635878-10649563 GCF_000151845.1 Pteropus vampyrus
GGTGCTGCTCAGGCATCTTCCATGCTTCTTCATGGTCTTCTGAACCCTTTGATTTGTTTCAAGGGTCTCGGTAGTTGACCCTGCCTACATCTCTAGGTGCGCATCTTGCTGATCTTCCCCACACTCTCTGTAAACCAAGAAGAGCAACCAGCAGGTGCACATATCCTCACCTTTGCTCAGGTTATTCTACTAGTAAGAATGCCTTTCTTCCATAACTCTATTGAAATGCCACCCATCCTTAAAGACCTAGAATAAATGTGTCATCCTCCGAATTCTTCACTGTTTACCCTATTCAACATTCCTTCCTCCTCTTCCGTGTCTCTCTTTTTAATTTAAATTAGCTATTATATCCTCTCTTTCCTAAGAATATAAAGGCAATAACAATATCAATATTAGATAATGATAAAATGAGGAGACAGGTTATTTAGAATCCCAGCATACTTCCTAGTTGTAACCAAGTTACTCAGATGTTCTATGCCCCATTTTCCTCATCTGAAAAATGGAAAAGGTCATAGCAACAGCCTTAAAGGGTTATCGTGGGGGTTAATGAATAAGATATGCAAAGCTCACACAGCACCTGGTATAAGGTAAGGATCCCAAGTTCCTCATCACTATCATCGTCGTCACCATCGTCACCATCATTATAGTTATTATCAGGGGTAAAATGACAGGGGTTAAGTATTGAGAATGGTAGCGGGGAGAGGACATTTGTATACCAGAAAACCCAAGCTAAGGGAAACTACTCAGCTGAGGACAGCATTTTGCTTTGAGATTCTTGGCAACTAGGGCAAAAGGGGAACATAACAGTTGGTTTCCATAACTCATATTATCCAATAAGAGAAAGCAGGCGAGCTCATCAGGAGAGACAAAACACTTTTCTAGCTCTGAGGACCAGGTGGAAGGGTGAGGGTGATAAACAAGCTCTTGAGTTGACCATTGGCCAGAGGGATGGACACAACATCCCAATAGGATTTGTTGGCACAGTTCTGGCATGGGATTTCTGATGGGGTGGTCACCGGGCATGTTTTGTACACTGCCTAGTGGCAACAGTCCTCCTCCCCCACTTGACCATGGCTCCTTAAGGGCAAGGGCTGTGTCTTACTCATCTGCGTCTCCCCGGCGCCCAGCTGAGTTCCTGGCACTTGGCGGCTATGCAGTGTATATGAATGAATAAGGAAGTGAATGATAGATGAACCATAAAAACGCCACTGCAAGGAGGATGAGCAAGGCCCAGAGGTGGCCAGGATCCAAGCAAGGAGTCACAATCATCAGAGGAAGAATTGAGTGATACAGGGACAGAATATCAATAAGCCAAGACATTGTAGATTTTTTTCCCCTTCCTTCTGCCTTAAGCGGCAGAGAATGGAACTAACATTTTCTTGAGCACCTAATATACTCCAGGTTCTGTGTTTTAAGTTTCTGTTTATCTTACTGTCTTAGCAACCATTTCCAGGAGATGGTTGATATTACTCACCTTTTACAGATATGGAGGCCAAGGCTCAGAGAAGTTAGGCTACTTGCCCAGAGTCATCCAGCTCAAAGAGGACACAGCAGGAATAGGAACCCTGTAGGGCTTCAAGGCTAGAGCTCTTTTCCAGACACCAGGAGCCCATAAGAAAAGCCCTTCCGGGTCTGCTTAGCACCGGCCCCGCGAGCCGTGAAGGGAAGATGAATCGTGATTAACGTCCCGCTTCCCGTGTCCCCCTTTTTAATTTAATTTTATGGTTTCGGGAGTTGTGTCGCAGGTTGCGGGAGCCTGCAGAGATGGGCCACCAGTGGTTTGGTTTAATCCCCTTTCTAATATCTTTGTTGCAACGTTCTTTCCAATTCAGTTCCCAAGTCACATTTAAAAAAAAATACCTCTTCCTTAGGGTAAACCTTCTCTTATTAAACAGATTCAAATGAAAAGTTTTAAAGATAATTTGAACAATAAGAATCACTCTGTAGCTCCCAGCCGAACCTCCTTTATTGCTGTATTTATTCCTCTGTTATTTCCTTTCTCATTCCTCAGCTCACTGAATCCCTCATCCCCCTGCCAACCCTTCCACTCCCTGGCCAAAATCGCACCAGCGTCCTGTTATTTCAACTTCTCCTTTTCCCTCCATGGGGATGGAGACTCAGGGAAGAGGTGGGGTGGCAGGTGTCTCACTTCCATCTGCCAGTCTGCCTTCTCAGGCTGTCCCATCTCCCATAAGGGACAGGCATGGAGAAGCTTGAAAGTGTCTGGAGGGAAATTTGCACTTGGCTGGGAGCCTCCAAGTGCTTTGTTTGCATGAAAACCTCGGGAATGTCGGGCCGAAGGGAAAGGAGAGATACTAGCTCAGAATGCAGATGCCTGGGCCCCTTTCTGAACTGGCATTTCCCCGAGAGTCCCCAAGAATCTGCATTTGAAACAAGCACTGCAGGTGATTCCTTGTGCATATGTGTAGAGAGTTCTTTGATACTTTGGGGGATCAAAGATGACGGAACTTCAGGCTTAAAAGGGATATGGCAGCATTGAGAAGGAAGTGTTCCAAAGGAAAGCATGAAGGAAGGAGACTGACCTTTACTGGACTGTAAGTGTATGCCAGGGACATTATGAAAAATGACTCGACTCTATACGAAGACCTTTGCTAGGAAATGAGAGGGACACGAAGTCCAGGCTTGGAGTTCGGGCAGCTGAGGGCTCTCACAGTGTTCCCTCCTTTAACCCCGACCCCCACCCCGGGTCACCATCCCCATGAGGTTTTGGTGTCTTCCCCAACTTTCCACGCCTAGCCAGCCCAGCCCCGGGCCGTGAGGGGTCAGCGGGGCCGAGCCTGCAGCAGGCTGGGCTCTCCGGCACCACGCGGCCTCTCCGTCGTTGCTGCTAACATTTGCATAGCGCTGTTACAGTTTACCAAGTGCTTTCACATTCATCATCCCACTTAATCCTCACGGCAGCCTGTAGAGTGGAGGAGGGGTGGTCCGGGCGGGGAGGCCTGAGCTTTCTAAAGGCCCTCTGCCCAGACTCCCTGCCCGCAACCAGAGAGGTCTCAGCAGACAGAGCTCCAAGTACCTTTGGGACACAGGTGCACAGCCCTAGGATGGCAACTGAATCTGCAGCTCCCGTCAGTTGCCCTTTCCACACCCCAAATGAAAAAAACTTGCCCAGTTCTCTCAGATTGTGATGGAATCCGCCTTCCATCCCTGGTTCCTTTTCTTCCTGCTAATTTTCTACAAGGCTTTTGCTGGGGTGTGTTTGTATGTGCGCACACATAGGTGCATATGTACGATTGTGGGGGTGTATGCATAGCTGTGCTGAGTGTATGCGTGTGTGTCGTGTCTGTGGTATTTGCAGCATGTGTGTGCATGGCTGTGCTGCATGTGTGTGCACGGATGTGGTATACGTTTGTGAGTGTGGTGTGTGTGTACATGGGTTGGTGTGTGTGCATGGGTGTGGTGTGTGTATGGGGAGGGGGACCCAGGGCAGTTCAGTGAATAATAGATCTGGAGGAGAAGAAAGGAGGAGGAAGACATAAGGTAGCTTTGACAGAGATGGCTGTATCCTTTCTCTCCACAATGGGCAGGGGCCACCCTAGGTGCTGTGACATAGGTACCAGGGCAATAGAAGTTAGGTCCCTCCTCTGCATGCAGACAGGAAGATCCAGAAATTTCCACTAGCCTGGGTTAAAGTGAAGGTGAGGGCCCACTGGGGGCTGGTGCCGAGCTGGACGCCGGAGCCTCTGCCCCCCATGATGAAGGCCTCCCCTTGTCTGGGGCCCTTTGGTGCCTCTTTGCTGCCCCCACTCACAGCCAGGGCTCCTTCAAGTCTCTGAGTTGGACACCCACCTGTTCACCAAGTTCTGTCTTCTGCTCATCTTGTCCTCCTAGTTCCTGGCTGGCTCTTGGCCTTGGCTCTCCTACAACTGCGACTCAGAGAAGGGAAGTGAATTAAGATCACCCCATCAGAAAGGGCAAAGCGGGGTTTGAATGCAGCTCTCCAGAAGTGGGAGTAGAGTCTTGGAACCATGTGGACTTGGGACTCAATCCTGCTCCAACACATATTTTCTTGGACGAACTTGAATTTATGGTTCATATTTCCCGAGCTTCGGTTTCTTCTTCCTAAATTGGGAATAAAGGTGTTACCTATGCCTCATGGTCGTGGAGTCAAGTGCCAAGTATAATTCCTGGCACCTAGCAGACAGAGCACAGGTCCTAGCTCAGGCCTCAGTACCATCTTGTCACTCCTCTGGACCATTTGATCCCTGGGGAAAATCAGAGCCTGACACTTCCCTGCTGAAATCCCTCCAATGGCTTCCCTGTTCCTTTAGAATAAAATCCTTCAGCATCACTCTAAGACCTGGCAGGTTCTGACTCTTACCATCTCTAACCTCTCCTCTTGTGAACCCCCCCCACCACAATTAATGTACCCCACCTTCTTGATCATAGTCTCACCAATACACCAAGCACTCTTGCCTACCCTATGACCTTCGCACATGTTGTTCCCTATCTCTAGAAAGCTCTTCCTTGCATTCTTTACCTCGTTAATGCTTATTATCCATTAGGCCCCAGCTTAAATAACACTTCCTCAGAGAGCCCTTTCTCACCCTTCTAAGTTAGGCGTGTACCCCTGGTATTCTTACACATAGCATTTCACTTGGGTTTTCCAAGCAGAGTAACCTAGTGATTAAGAGAATGGCTTCTGAGCAAGATTGGCTCAGTTCGCCACTTTGTCCCATTTTAATTCTTGGGAAAACTCCCTAACTTCCTTGTCCCTTGGCTTCTTCATTTTTAAAACCAGAATAATCGCATCTCTCTGTGTCAGTTAGCTTTTGATATACAACAATCCACCGCAAAGCTTAGTGGGTCAAAACAACAACTGTTTACTTAGCCCCCATTCCTGCAGCTCAGCTGAGTGGTTCTTCTGGTGGGGGCCGGGCTTGGCTGGGCCTGGCTCACGCTCACCCAACGTCTGCAGTCAGCTGGGTCTGGCCAACTGCTGGCCAAGGACCCTGGGGTTTTCCTCTGTGGGGTGTGTCATCCTTCAGTGGGCTCTCCTGGGTTCATTCACGTGGAGGTGGCTGAGTCCCAAGACAAACAAGAGATTAAGTAAGCCCTGATACCCAAGCGCTTTGCTTTATTACTTGAATCAAGATGGGTGAGAATTACCAAAGGCCATGGATACCGGAAGACAAAGATGTGATAATATGGGGACTGTTACTGTAATCAGTCTACCCACTACCCCACTGGGGCTGTTGTGGGATTAAGATGAGAATCTGCATGGGAAATGCTTAGCACAGCGCCTGGCTAGCTCCTTAGGACTCCATAAAGGCTGATCCTTCTTCCTATTTTGTGAGCTGGGGCCTGCGGCAGCTTGCTTAAGGTCTGGCCTCCATTAAGCAGTGGGGATTTGAATCCAGTTTCTGCCTCCTTCCAGAGATTAAGCTCTTAGTCACTATGTTCTGCTGTCTCACCCACGCAGACACGTAGAGAAGTCAGAATCTCCCGCACAGTCACGTAGTCAGTCTGCGGATGGACCGCCATTCAAGCCCAGGTCTGTGCGGGACCATGAACCCTTCCCTCACCTTACTATTCAATCAGCCATGTTACCTGGGCACTGGGCCTGGGTACCCAGTTTGTGGATGGTCTGAAATGCCATAGCGAGAAGAAAATGTTTGTTTTGATGTCCTCTTCCAGCACTAACAATTTTCTGCTTGCATTTTTCTGTTGTTTGGCTCAGATGAATAGCAGTTTTCGTCTTTGCTCTGTGTTATCATGTACACAGAACTGCTGTCGGGGAGCTAACAGCATGCTTGCTTAGTCATTATTCTGGGAAGGGGTGCCAGCCAGTCAATAGCCTTTATTTTTACATAACTCTGTACACTGCAAATGCAGAAATAGTGCACAGCAGCCACGTACAGCGCTGCCATCAGACACCTATCATTTCTGGAGGTGGGCAAAACGGAGGTGGTGGGAACAGCGGGAGCCACAGCACCAATCCTGACTCTCGTTTCCTTCGTCAGTGCTTGTGAGCTGGGTTAACCTCCTCGAATGATTCACTACGATAGTCTGTGGCAGATTTTATGGTTTTTACCAACTCAAAGAAAAAAGCAAATAGCACGAGAGAAGTGCCAAGATCGGCAAAACTTCTTAGGAAGAGAGAAAGATAGATTCCAGGAAATGCAGGAGAGCAGGCTTGATGTTGAACCCAGCAAAGTCGTAGGGAGAATGAAAAATCTTTATGTGAGTCCCAACGCGGTTGCTATGAGGCGGCGGGTTCTGTGTGGGGTCCGCCAGGGCATTGACTGCCTTGTAGAGATGGGGCATTCTTAGGACCAGGCTTAGTATGATGGTTGGGGAATGGCTCACAGGGATGCCACACCAGAGGTGGGACACGAGACAAGAGGACAGAAAATAGAATCGAAGCCAGACAGGTTATAACTAGCACAAGGAGTTGGGTAGTATGGCAACAGAGCTCTTGAAATCAATAGCTCTGGAAATGGACAAGGGTAAAGTCAAGTTCATAGACTAGTTCATTCATTTATTCAACAAATTCTGAGCTGGAGTTATATATCAAGCACTGTTCTAGTCTCCAAGGTCTTTATGATGAATGACTTACAGTTCTTGCCCTCAGGGAGGATATGTTGTTGTGGAGAGTAAAGACTTTAGAAAGATACTGTATGGTGGTGAGAAACACTAAGAGGAAAATAAACAGATGGATGGAGCAGACAGTGCCTAGTAAGGCAGGGAGAGGTGACAAAAGAACAGGAAAGGCTGCATGAGAGTATGAAACTTGAACCGAGGTGTGAATGATGAGAAAGAGCCAGTCAAGGAATGATCTGGCATTCCATAAGACGTGCAAAGGCCCTGGGGCTGGAATAAACTTGGCATGTCAAAGAATATTTATAAGGCTGGAGTGGCTGGAAGAAGTGGAAGTGGAAGCAGGAGGGGGTGACAGGGCCATTTTGCATGGTGCCCTGGGGGGCAGAAAAGAGTTTAGATTTTATACTATGTGTAATGAGAATCTACAGGAGGGTTTAAATGGGGAACTGGTTTGATCTGAGTTCTGAGAGTGTCCTAGCTCTGTAGATATGCATTTTTCTAGAACAGGTAAGAACAGAGGAATCTTGTTTTCCTGGGGGTGGAGGGAGCAGGTCAGGAGACCCTGGATCAGGGACTTTAAGTGCACTGAATGTTGATTGCAACAAGGTGTTGGACAAAGGCTGCCTTGGAGAAGTGGAGATAGGATGATAGTGACTGAAATGATTGATTTATTCCCTCAAAGTGTTGATCCAGGATTACTGTCAGGCTGCAGGGAGGATCTCCAGCAGTGTCTCTGAGGCTCAGGCCCTGGACTGTCTCCCGTTCAACATTTCTATCCACAAGTTAGCGGGAGACTCAGAAGACGTACTCACCAGACATGCAGCTGACGTGGAGCTGTCAGGGACAGCTAAAGCCACGGATGACAGTCTCAGGATTCACTGCAATGATCCTCTATGAGCCCAGCGATATCCCTGACTGCATTCAGATTGGGGAACAAAGCCCCGCCTCAGAGCGAGCAGGGAGATCTCAGTGGGTGATGGCCCCGGACAGGAAGCCCGGTTGGGTGGGAGGAGGTGGTGACGGCAGCCAGACCCGTCCACATCCTCACACCAGCCTCTCTACTTTCTCCATTACAAGGTTCTTAGCCTCTTTCAGGCTCACTTTTCCCATTTGTAAGGTAGAGATGATACTGTCTTCTGCCCAGGGTTGTGGAGAGGATTACCTTCGAGCTGGCTTTCTGTTTGGCCTGTGGTGGATTTGCGACAGATACAAGGAAACAGGAGTTTGCGGAGGCCGTCCTGGAAGGGCCAGGCGCTCCGGGCAGTCTTTCAGGGCACATGGAAGACCCACAGCCAGGGTGGCCCCTTTGTTTTTGGCACTGCACCGTCCCTTCTGGTAATGCCAGCTTCCTAGAAGCCCAGTGAGCCCTGTGATGTGTCTGGAGGAGAATGAGGAGTATAAGCAGGTGTTCACACACGGCTCTGGCTGGGTTCTGCCAGCCTGGTACCCTGGTGGGGGAGGGGTGGGAGCATGCTTTCAGATGTTGAGAAGGGACCTCCTGTGGGGCTTTTTTTTAGTACAGGGACTTAGGGCTCTGTGGATCTTTTATAAATTGCTTTAAGTTCTCCTTGGAGCTGGTACTTTAAAGGATTCAGTGATGAGACTTTTCTGTGTAACATTTTTATTAAAAAAAAAAAAAACAGAAACCAAACACAAAAGTAGAGCGAACAGTGTGTGATGAACCCATGTACCCATCCCCCAGCTGTAGTGATGATCACAACAGGGCCCATCTCGTTTCAGCCATCGCCCTCTCCCCTCTCCCCCTCCCCCCGCCCCGCCCCGCCCCGATGCTGAATTAAGTTTAAAGCAAATCCCAGACATAAATCGTATCCGTACATGCTTTAGTATGTATCTCTAAGAGATAAGGACTCTTTTTTGGCTGTTTAAGTGATACTACAACTTAAAAAATTAACGTAACTGTAGTAAGTCTAATTCAGAAACTCTATTGATACATAGCTTGCTTTTTAAGTTTTTTTGGGGGGGAAAAGAAAGAACTGATCTGTCAAATGTCTGGTTTCTGTAAGTCGAGACTCACCTGTTCTCTTTGAGGAGGATGATGAAGAGGAAGAAGGGGATCTAAAACTTGGGGCCGTGGTTTGGCAACCCCTTTATTCCGATTGTTCCCGAGACACAGCGGTGAGAGCGAGGCCTATTTATAGACTGAGTCTCTAGACATGGGAAGGAGGAAAAGAAGGAAATAGGAGAGAGGACATGGCTGAGGGCGAGAAGAGAGAGAATGGAGGGAAGAGGAAAGTGGCCTTGCCTCATACACAGCCTTTTGCTGGCCCTCCGGAGCTTCCAGGGCCAGCCCACTATAGCTAAGACTCTGGGACAATGGGCTGAACTCGTCCTGTGCACGGGTATCTGTGTTGGCTTGCACATGGGTTACCTCAGCAAGCTCTCCTACCACCCATGAGGGTGGCTGCTGTTAGTGTCAGACCCACGTCCCTGAGGTCCTAGGATCTGACATGAAACAAAGAGTGGTTCCCCACCCCAATCCAGGTCTATTTGGCTGGAATCTGTTTTTTTCCTGGCACCGCCTCCTGCATCTAGACCTGACGAGGCTAAACGCAGGAGGCCCGGCTCTCTAGGTGGTTGAAATAGCGATGCGTTCCCCTATTTTTAGGTCTTCCCCATTCTCCCCAAGTGCCCTAGTCATCCAGCCCCTTCCCCTGGACCCCCAGGTCTCATCGGGACCCAGCAGCTCAGCTCTGGCTACGATTTCTAGTACTATGTTGTATAAAAATGGGAGAGTTGGCATCTTTGTCTTCCTGATCTTCAAAGAAAAGCCTTCATCTTGTAACTGTTGAGTACTATACTAGTTGTGGGCTTGTCATATATTGTGGTCTTTATTATATTGAGATACATTTCCTCTCTACCTGCTTTGTGTAGAGTTTTTTTTTTTATCATAAATGGATGATAAAAATGTTTTTTTCTGCATCTATTGAGTTGATCTTATGATTTTTATCCTTTATTTTTATTAATGCAGTATATCATGTGAATTGACTTTCAGGTGTTTAACTATTCTTACATCCCTGTAATAAATCCTATTCACTAATTTTAAAAAAGGGAGGTTAATGCCTGGCATAGCAGGAAACCTCTGGGACGGTCGTCTGTGCCCTTTCTGATTGGTTATCAAATGCAGTGGCTCTTCCCCTGATTCTTTGTGTGGTGATATGTGAGTCATTGTGCACCTGCATGTGTGTGCATATCAAACACACGTGTGTGTGTTTGTGTGCATATGTGAGAGTGTGTGTGTGCTCACACACAAAGAGCATTGCTAGGAAGGCATGATTTGGTTCTGTAGTAACTGCCTGTGGGACTCGCTGGGCCTTCGGGATGGGTCGTCAGAGCAGGAGCAGATGCCAGGCCTCCCCAGTTGCAAATCTCCAACTGTGGGGTGCTTTAATCTTTCCCTCTGCCTCTTCTCCATCTTCATCAGCTTCTTCCAGGGCTGGAGCACCAAGCAGTTTCCAGGATGCTGTGTAGACCACCTTATCCACCCTTTGTGGAATCCCATCGAGTAGGGATAGCGGTGGTTCTAAGCTGGGTGGCCATGGTCCTCCTAGGAGTGCCAGGGAAGAAGGTGCCCCCTTGCCAGGGACACTGGCGGGGCAGTCTGGGCCATGAGCCAGGCCAGCAGGAGTGTCACCCTCTCCTGCACCTGGAGAGAGCCAGCGACCAGGAGCCTAGATCCATGGGACTATCAAGGCCCCTCGGGCTGGTGCTGCCCATCAGGGTGCAGCTGGGGGCCAGGGCCTGAGGTACAAGTAAAGGCCTCTGTTTAGATACAGGGAGATGTTTATAAGTCAGAGCAGGAACCAACCAACTGCCGGTGCTCCCAGGAAGTAGGGCCCAGTCCAGAGGCCATGAAGTGGGCAGAGGGCCATGCCAACCAGGGTGGACCGTGGGGCCACGGTGTAGAATCCAGCATCCAGAGGCACAGCCAGGCTGGCTGTGTGTGAACATACTAGCTGACACGTGTGTCACTGTTACTGTCTGCCAGACACTGTCCAGAGTGCTTTGCATGTCTAGGATATTCCAGTAAACCAAGTGAGGGGACAGGAGTACTGAGGTGCTGAGCAGCCTGCTCAGGTTCACACAACGGGCAGGTGACGGAGCCAAGGTGTGAGCTCCATCTGTCCTCTCCACAGTCCCCTCTCCCATTCTGCCATTCATTCTGCAGTGAGTCTGTGGGGCTTCCCAGGGCTCAGCCTCAGCCCTCTAGACCCATGCTCAGAGCTGTTGGCTCAGTCCTGACCCCTTCGCTGCTGTCTTTTTTGCTTCAGGTCTTGGGCAAAACTGAACAGGGATGGGTGGACTGAAATGAAGGCTCATTTCACTCAGCAAGACATAGTATAGGGGGAGGACCGAGGTGTCCTGATTCCTAGAACTGCACTCTTGATACCGAGCCCGCTTGTGTGGCTTAGAAACCTCTTGGAAGTCCAATGCTGTTCCATTTTCTGTCTTGAGAAAGTAATCGGTTCTCCTTACCTAGAAAGGTGTCTTCTCCATCCCCTCGCCCTGCGGTCTGGGCCCTACTGCAGAGCCACCCTTGTGAGCTGGCACTAAAACCATCTGTCTTTTTAACTTGTTTGCAGAGCTCTAGAGTTCGGCAGTGGCAAAGATGAGATCTCCCTGTTGGTGGAGCAGGAGTTCTTGAGCCTAACCAAAGAGCACCTCATCCTGGTCACAGAGCGTTCAGGGGAGCTGGAGGCACCCAGCAGCTCTCCCATGGGGCCTAGAAAACCAGCTCCCTGCCATCTCATGCCTCCTCTGGTAGCAGGTAGCAGTGAGTGCTCAAGAGCCTCTATCATTGCCAGTGACAAGCTTCTGGAGCCAAAGGTGGCCATGTCTGTTATTGGCAGCCGGCAGGACTGCGATTCTGCCATGTCTACAGTCACAGGCATCCTGTGTGCTGCCAAGGTCAAGAGTGCCAAGGGGACAGAAGACGGGGCCCACAGCCTAGGTGCCTCCAACTCGGAGATCAGCAAGCTCTTGGCCCAGTTTCCACTGAAGTCCGTGGAAGCATCCAAGGCCCCCAACAACAAAGAGGTGCTGGAGGAGACAAGAGTCATCAAGGACTTCCTGCAGAACAGCATGTTCAGTGGCCCCCAACCCAGGGAACCCATGGGGCTGGGCTCGTTCCTGCTGCTGCCACCCCCGCCTCCTCCCGCACCCCCCAATAAGCTCCCTGAGCTCCCTGCCCAGAAGAGGCAGCTCCCAGTGTTTGCCAAGATCTGCTCCAAGCCCGAGGTGGCCCCCGCCATGGAGGGGCACCACTTGATGGGTGAGTGGGGCTGGGAGCTAGCAAGTGGGCCTGCAGGGAGGAGAAACTTAGGCACACCACATCTTTGTGCAGAGTAGGACCAGGTGGCCTCTCTGGTGGGCGCAGCCTCTAGATGCAGCTGTTTTCAATGCCTACAGGCCCTCTGTGCTGGATACCCATGTACGGGGCACAGCAGATCCCAAGGAGCTCTGAGAAGAGGGATAGGCACATTTGGTACCTGACTCATTTTTTAATCCACCAGGATTCCAGAGTACACTGAGGGAAGTATTTATCCCAGCTGAATCCTGGGTGGAACTGCAGCTGGATAAGAGAGAGATTTGATTGGGAGCCGGGGTCATGTGGCTTCTGAGGGAGGTGCCTGATCCGACCATGAGGCCTGGTCCTCTCTCTGGGGCAGGGGGTGAATGTCTGAACTCTCCTGGTGCAGTTCAGACTGTGGGGCCTCCAGGGTCTTAGAAAAGTACATTTCCACCCACTAACCGTGGAGTCTACATCCTTCCCAGGACATCAGCCACCCCCCAAGTTTCCCCCACCCCACTCCTGGGTTCTGCATTTTGTGCCTGTGAAGCTTCAGTCACTCAGATCGGATGGTTCCAAGAAGGCAGACTGATGGCAGTGGCATTTGCCTATAGTCATCCGTCACTAGGAGAAAACCAAAAGAAAATTCACCCCCAGTGTGCGAGCATGGATGGATAACTGAAAAAATGCCTGTAGAGGGAGAGCCCAAAGCCATGTTCCTAAGAAAATAGGAACACAGTCACCCTAGAGAACACTCCGTGTGCTGCAGCATTGTTAGAAGGCCAAGGACAGCAAGCTGGACTCTGGGTCTTGGGCAGGCCTCTAGGAGCCAAAGCGTTCTTTGGGCTTGCTGGCTGTATGTGTGAGAGGATTAGCCCTGCCTGGAGGAGGGGACTTTGCTCCCACCTTTTCCCCCCGCAGTGAGCGTGCACGGATCTCTCTCTCTGCTGGGTTGGAGGTAGTCTTGTCCCACCCACCCTCCCCCCCATTTGTGTGTGTCTGAGTACAAACGTGTGGGCAAAGGTGTGCCAAAGGGAGCTCTGCAGGTGTCAGTATATTTGTCAGAGAAAGTGGTGAGTGTGGGTGCATCCGAGTGTGTGTCTATGTGTATGTGTTTGTGTGTATGTCTGTGTGTATAGTTGTGCATGTGTGAGTCAAAGGAATGACAGGAATATGTGTGTGTGTGTGTGTGTGTGTGTGTGTGTGTGTGTGTGTGTGTGGTACACGGACGCTGGAAGAGGGAGCTTTGGAGATGAGTGAGCAGCAAGCATGTTTAAGGCGACTGGAGGTGTGTGGGAGAGACTGCAGGTGTGTGGGTCCCTTGGGAAAGGGCTATTATTAGTGGGTACTGTTATTTCAGCATACTAGCTCGAGGCTAAACTCAGCAACCAGAGAAACTCTTGGAAGAGACTCTAGGGACAAGTTTTGCTAAAAATGTCATTTTCTCCTAAATTGGCTCAGGCTGGAGCAGCTCTTTCCTTTGCTGGGACGGTGCTAGGAGGGCAGGCCCAGTCCTGCCCAGACTCAGCCCCAAGGCCATTGGGCTGGGGCAGGGAGGACAAGAGCTGGTGTGATCAGATCTACTCCCAACAAGTAACACCTGACACAGGTCCTCTGATCCACCGGAATGATCCGAGGCCTGCTGTGTGTCCAGCGCGCCATTTCCCAGCCAGGCTCCATGGAGACCAGGACCCCCCAGCCGGAGAAAGAGTGAAGCGTGCTGGGTGGGTCCAGTCCTCTTCCCTGCTTCAACCAAGCAATACCATCTTAATTTTGTTTTGAAGAACAAGTTCCATTGCTAAAAAGGAATATG
>NW_011888817.1:10650773-10654122 GCF_000151845.1 Pteropus vampyrus
GCCAGTTTTTAAACCTATAAAATGGGGGAAATGACCTTCTCCCTGTGTCCCTTATGGGAATACGATTGCTAGAGAAATGCTCTTGGCTGTCAGAGGTCACATGGGCATTATTAGTGGTCAATAATTTGAACATAGCTCGGACTCAGCACATCCCCCAAAGCTGCCCAAGCTGAAGAAAAGTCAGTGCTTCAGATTAATCGCGTATGGAGGTTATTCAAGACCATGCTTTCTCTCTCTTGCCCTACTACAACTGTTTTAGCCAAACCTCTTTTCTCAGAAAGAATGCCAATAAGGGAAACCAAGGCCCTATCTCTGACTCTGCAAGCTCATAAAACTTATTGTAGAGGAGAGAATCCAAGATTTATACCCTGAAACAAAATCTCATTCATTTAGACTAATTTTGGGTCATACCACAGTGAATTACAGAATGTTTTAAAATATTTTCTAAAAAAATGATTCCGGTATAGATATGACCATCTGTGCAAGGTCCTCAGTTTCCTCAGGGGCCTGCTTTAATAGTTTGACAAGAATGACTTCCAATGGCATAGCGATCGTATAAAACTGGATTTTTCTAAAGGACTTGAAAGAACTTGGTTTTGAACGCAGGTGAAATATAGCCCTAGCAAAATCTGGTTTATTGTATTCTCTTGCTACACTGCTTCCTTTCCTAGTGAGTGATGGAGAGAGAAGCTCCCAGGGAGACCCTGCTGAGAGTTTCACCCTTTCCAAAGTGGCAAGGTGTGAGCTAATCATGTTTTCCTGTTGTTGGAAACTCACCGGAACTTGAAGAACCCTCTTAGAGCTTGAAAGCCCTGCCCTTTGAGAATATGAATCTTGGGGGGCAGTCATGGTGCTGAAGGCATCCTGGCCTCTCCCTTCCTCAGTCACTGAACCCCTGTACCTCTCCTGTGACTTACAGTTAACCCACCAGTGACGGTGGCCGACAAGAACAACCTCAAGTACACAGGGAATGTCTTCACCCCACGCTTTGCCACCACCTTGACCTCAGCATCCCTGAACCAGCCACTCTGGCTCAACCTGAACTATCCACCTCCACCAGTGTTCACAAATCACTCCACCTTCCCACAGTATCAGGTGAGTGAGTGAGTGAGCGGGTCCTGGGCCTGGCTCTCCGGTGGCCATCCACCCAGTTCTGGCCACAAAGAAGCTCTAGCTGTCAGGGAGCCTAGTTCACAAAGAGCCTTTAGGCTCGTTACTTAATTGCTTCATTGTGGCCACATCGGACCAACTACTTGGTACATGTGTGCACACACGTACGCACATGCATATGCACATATATTTCTAATTTCTTTTGTCTAAATTCCCGTTAACTCTGGGCTGTGCATTCCAGCACTGCATTGCTGGTGCTTGGACACCGAGAATAGGAGGATGGCATAGTCCTTTCCCACCCACCTCCGGTGACTTTATAGCTGGAAGACATGTATCCTCGGTTACTTGGGACAGTCTCAGTTTAGCTCTTTTGTCCCAGAATAATTATTAATAGCAACCCTTTCACTCTCAAGTGTCCTGGTGTAGATAACAAATTAAATTTCATTTAAACTTCATCTGAGCAGTCTTAGCTTGTACCAGATAAGGTGGCTTGGTACCCATTCTTGGTCTTGGGCTCACAGCTAAAAGGGAATTAGTGGGCAGATACAAAGGGATGGCGAAACACTTGTAGCAGGGTTAGGAATTTTATTCACAGAACTTATTTATGCAGAGAAAATGTAGTTTCTGTAGTTTGTCTATTCAACCTAATCTTCCTTAAGAGCTGCCGCCCACTGGGTAGAAGGAAGAGAAAATCAAATAAATGTCCATTCTGGTTTAAACCATAGTCCGATCCAAGAGCTTAATGGTCCTTTTAGGTAGAGCTCAGCTTCTCTAGGGAAGATGCTCGGTGTCTAAGATTTCTTCCCTGATTCCTTCCTTGGCTCCTCTCCAGGGTGGCATGCAGGTGTATGGGGAAGGGCGAGAACACACAGCTACTTGCCTGGCCCGGCACAGCCTGGAGAGGGCAGATAGAGAAAGAAATCTGCCTGAAAGTTTTCTTGTCCTGTCTCTGTGCGCCTCCTGCTCCCACTGCTGCTCAGTCCCTATGTCATTTCCTCCTTCACAACAGGGGGGCAAGCTGACTTCTCTATTCTATATGAAAGCCTTTCTGAGCTACTCCACCGGACTTAGCCCCTGAATCTTCAATAGGAGCAAAATATGTCTTTTTCTTTCCAAAGTTTTGTTTTCAAGCCTTTTTTGGTTTGCTAAAGAGAACAAAATGCCCACCCTCTTCTCATGTGGGACAGAAGGCCTCACTCCCCCCATCAATGTGAGAGGTGGTCATGAAGCGTGATCTAAGGGGGAAATCAAAGTGTGTCCACACCAGACCTGTGATATCTTGTCCTTACACAGGTCCTGAGATATGCCTCCACCTTTGCGTGTTTGTGTTTACTCATTCACTATTCAATCATTTATTTGCCTACCCGCTGATGCACTCATCATTTATTTATTTATTTATTTACTCATTCATTTACGTCATCTTAAAAACCTTTGCTTTGCACTGACTATAGGCCGAGCACTGGCTAGGTGAAGGGGATCCAAAGATGACTAAGAAGCTCGGAGTCCAGTACAAGCCAGGAACAAATCCCAGACCAGCACTGCGTGCACCCCCACCTCTGAAAGGGAAACAGTTGCATAATTTTATTTGGTATAAACCGATTCCCTCTAAAATGCACATACAGGGCTCACTATGTAAAGCTAATTCGCAATGGTTTGCTTTATAAAGAGGTGATATCTCTTTGCTATGTTAACTTCTTTTGACTTGACCTTTTGGAGTGGGTAGGATTTGGACATTTTTAAAAAACTAAATTTATCGAGGGTAACATTTGTTAATAACATTACATAAGTTTCAGGTGTATAATTTTATAATATATCATCTGTATATTGTACTGTGTGCTCATCACCCAAAGTCTCCTGCTGTCATCATATTTTTGACCCCCTTTACCTTCTTCATCCTCCCCCTAACCCCCTTCCCCTCTGGTAACCACCATACTGTTGTCTGTATCTATGAGTTTGTTTGTTTTGCTTGCTTGTTTGGTGTTTTCTGTTTTATATCCCACCTATGAGTGAATTCATATGGTCCTTTTGAGCATGAAGGTCCTTTGTGTTAAGAGATGCCGGTATTTGCATCACAGGCCTGACTACCAGGTTCCTTGGCTTCTGGGCAGAAGTGATTGAGGCCCTGATTGGTAGGGTCCTGTGAAGCAGTTTAGGCACTGACTGGGCCCAGCTGAAATTGACGGTAGACCTTGACCCTCCCAGGTGGTAAAGAAGGACTCATAATTTACTCCCAGCTTCT
>NW_011888817.1:10654172-10657086 GCF_000151845.1 Pteropus vampyrus
AAACACTTGTAGCAGGGTTAGGAATTTTATTCACAGAACTTATTTATGCAGAGAAAATGTAGTTTCTGTAGTTTGTCTATTCAACCTAATCTTCCTTAAGAGCTGCCGCCCACTGGGTAGAAGGAAGAGAAAATCAAATAAATGTCCATTCTGGTTTAAACCATAGTCCGATCCAAGAGCTTAATGGTCCTTTTAGGTAGAGCTCAGCTTCTCTAGGGAAGATGCTCGGTGTCTAAGATTTCTTCCCTGATTCCTTCCTTGGCTCCTCTCCAGGGTGGCATGCAGGTGTATGGGGAAGGGCGAGAACACACAGCTACTTGCCTGGCCCGGCACAGCCTGGAGAGGGCAGATAGAGAAAGAAATCTGCCTGAAAGTTTTCTTGTCCTGTCTCTGTGCGCCTCCTGCTCCCACTGCTGCTCAGTCCCTATGTCATTTCCTCCTTCACAACAGGGGGGCAAGCTGACTTCTCTATTCTATATGAAAGCCTTTCTGAGCTACTCCACCGGACTTAGCCCCTGAATCTTCAATAGGAGCAAAATATGTCTTTTTCTTTCCAAAGTTTTGTTTTCAAGCCTTTTTTGGTTTGCTAAAGAGAACAAAATGCCCACCCTCTTCTCATGTGGGACAGAAGGCCTCACTCCCCCCATCAATGTGAGAGGTGGTCATGAAGCGTGATCTAAGGGGGAAATCAAAGTGTGTCCACACCAGACCTGTGATATCTTGTCCTTACACAGGTCCTGAGATATGCCTCCACCTTTGCGTGTTTGTGTTTACTCATTCACTATTCAATCATTTATTTGCCTACCCGCTGATGCACTCATCATTTATTTATTTATTTATTTACTCATTCATTTACGTCATCTTAAAAACCTTTGCTTTGCACTGACTATAGGCCGAGCACTGGCTAGGTGAAGGGGATCCAAAGATGACTAAGAAGCTCGGAGTCCAGTACAAGCCAGGAACAAATCCCAGACCAGCACTGCGTGCACCCCCACCTCTGAAAGGGAAACAGTTGCATAATTTTATTTGGTATAAACCGATTCCCTCTAAAATGCACATACAGGGCTCACTATGTAAAGCTAATTCGCAATGGTTTGCTTTATAAAGAGGTGATATCTCTTTGCTATGTTAACTTCTTTTGACTTGACCTTTTGGAGTGGGTAGGATTTGGACATTTTTAAAAAACTAAATTTATCGAGGGTAACATTTGTTAATAACATTACATAAGTTTCAGGTGTATAATTTTATAATATATCATCTGTATATTGTACTGTGTGCTCATCACCCAAAGTCTCCTGCTGTCATCATATTTTTGACCCCCTTTACCTTCTTCATCCTCCCCCTAACCCCCTTCCCCTCTGGTAACCACCATACTGTTGTCTGTATCTATGAGTTTGTTTGTTTTGCTTGCTTGTTTGGTGTTTTCTGTTTTATATCCCACCTATGAGTGAATTCATATGGTCCTTTTGAGCATGAAGGTCCTTTGTGTTAAGAGATGCCGGTATTTGCATCACAGGCCTGACTACCAGGTTCCTTGGCTTCTGGGCAGAAGTGATTGAGGCCCTGATTGGTAGGGTCCTGTGAAGCAGTTTAGGCACTGACTGGGCCCAGCTGAAATTGACGGTAGACCTTGACCCTCCCAGGTGGTAAAGAAGGACTCATAATTTACTCCCAGCTTCTTGTGATCAAGGGGCCTAGGGTAATAAAAAGAAGGCAGGTTTTGGAATGGCAGACTTGAGTTTAAAGGAATTCTGCTGCTTCCCGAGCTGTGTGGCCTTGGGCAAGTTTGCCAAATGCTCTGAGCGTTTGGGAAATGGGCTCATTGTAATCACAGCAGCAGTAGCAGTGTCGATTTGGTTGTAAGGTGAATTGAGTCCATGGATTGGAAAGGGCTTTGTAAAATCTAAAGTATGATAAAAAAAAAAAATCTCAAGTATGATACAGATGTTGGTTTTTTAAAATTATTATTTAGCCTTGATCTTCCTAGGAATCAGGGTCAGGGAGCTCCGCAGACAGGGAGGAGGGGAACAGTTTATTTTAGTCTCTTTTCCTGCTTGACATTAAGAATAAAGATGAGGTCCCAAATCCAATTTACTCAGAGTTCCGCCGTGGAGGGACGCAAGCCATGGAAGACTAAGTCCCCAGCACCAGGGAGCTTCAGAGGTTGCTGGGCTGCTTGGCATAAAGAACTCTGCTCCCAATTAAGGAGGGAGGGTGCCTGGGAAGAGGCTGTGGCCTCAAGCAAAGAAGAATGAATGTTTATTTACCTTTGCTTATGATTTGACAGAATTGCAATTCGAACAACTAGAAATGTCCTTAAAGTCATAAAGTGTTGCTCATACTAATGAGTATGGCACCGGCTCCTGTAAATTTGTCCCAGGGGTGGGCAGCTGTTTGTCTTGCACAGATCCTAGGAGTAGCCTAGCCCATGCTGGCCTGGGGAGGATGGCAGCCTGAGGGAGTTGGCTGTGCAAAGCAGAGCTGAGTGCTAATGGTGGTGGAGGGGAGGTAGGAGACAGTAAAACAGAGGAATGGCACAGACCTTGGCCTTGGAGCTCACTGAGGGCTGGACACAGGCAGGGCAGCCCCATCTGTCTGACTTCTCTGTCCAGGTTCAGGCCATGGCAGAAGTCTCAGGGACCAGGCTGTGGTCTTGGTAGTAAGTGGGGCTGCCCTGGGCTATGGGGTTTGGAGAAAGGGGGAAAAGGTGCCCTAGTTTCAGGTGAAGGGGTTGGTATAAGCGGATGAGGCCCCACCATGGTCAAGTGTCAGGTGCATGAAAACAGAGGGCAAGGAGGGGCTTGGAGAGGATGTGTGTGCTCTCAGGGACCTGGAAGATGGGGCACTAGGAGAGCTGAGAGGCTTTCCCGCAGACCCCACATCAGGGACCTGGAGCCTTTTACAAGGGAATCAT
>NW_011888817.1:10657511-10664368 GCF_000151845.1 Pteropus vampyrus
ACTCATTTATCTTCACGACAATCCTCATCATAAGGTTATAGACATAAGTATTATGTGTGGGCATATAAACACGCAGCAACAGAAACCCAAACAAATACACTTGGGTTCACCTCACAGTTGTACATTTGTACATGGAAACACACAGCTGCAGACACAAATGGAAGTACACATGCAGATGTGCTTAAATAAACCTGGATGCAAACTAACATACACACAGAGATGTATGTGGACATCTTATGCTGGGGGCAGGAATGGGGTTTGGGGAAATGAACTTAGAAAAGGGGTGTAGACCACAACAAAGACAATTTGGCTACCTTCACAGGGTTTATACTCTTAAATACACATAATTTTATAGACAAGGGAAAAGAGACTCAGAGAGGTGAATGACTTCCCCAAGGTCATACAGCCACTAAGGGATATATCTGAGATTTAAGAGGCGGTCAGTTTCCTGAAGCTCTTACTTTAAATACTCACCAAAAAGGCTGTAAATCCTGCTAGACAGGGGCTTTCTCTGTGGTATGAGTTGTGCTTGCTCGGCCCGATGCCAGCTGGACCTGGCAACTGGTGGGTCTGGCTTGCAGTGCGGTGGGATGGACTGGGCTGTATCTGGAGATCCAGGCATGAGAGCTGGAAGCTGAGTTGAGTGGCTGCTCTCTGGCTGGGGGCCCTTTGCCCCACAGCACTGAGCCTCTCCCTTCTCTCCCCAGAGCCTATACCCTCAGCGGGCAGCCAGGATGCCCTTTCAGCAGGCCCTGCACCCCCAGCTGGGGTGTTATTCCCGACAGGTGAGTAAATGACCTCCTCACCTCTGTCCCAGCTTCACGAAGGCCTTCAGGTTAGAAGGACAGCTTCTCCATTGTCCTGGTCACCAGGAATAGTTTCTGGCCTACCCTGGGCCCAGCGTATACACAAATACCCACGTGTGTGTAGAAACAGTGTCCCTAGGTGATGATAACGGCTGGCACTTACAGAAGCTTTCCTGTGTGCCAGGCCCTTCTCTAACATCTTTACCTGCATTAACTAACGTAACCTTTACAACCACCCTATGAGGTAGGTTAGAGATGAGGAAACTGAGGCACAGAGAGATTAAATAACTTTCTCAAGGTCACAACGTTAACATATAAGTTAGCTTTTGCTGTGGCAATAAACGTCCTCAATATCTCATGGACTTCCAACAATAAACATTTGTTTTTCTCTCACAGTCTATAGATTGGCTGAGCTGGGCTGGGATTGGGGTCAAGCCTGTCCCATGTGTTCTTTTGGGCCTGTGCTGAAGGTACAGTAGGTTTTGCTCCTGCCGTGGTGGATGGCAGGAATGTGGGAGGGATAAGCAGAAGCACCACATGCCTCGGGAGCCTCAGCTCAGAGCTGGTACCCGGTAATGTGTGCCCGCCCTCCACTGGCCAAAGCAAATCACACGGCTTTGCCAACCATCAGTGGGACAGGGGAATCCTCTTTCTTCCCTAGCAGTTTATCAGTCAAAATACAAGATTAAATACCAGCTAAATTTAAATTTTAGATAAACGATGAATAAAGTTTGGGTATAAATATGTTTTCAAATATTTCATGGGACATACTTACACTAAAAAATATTTGCCGTTAATTAATCCATTTGGGATTAAGTTATATGAAATTCAAATTTAACTGAGAACCTGTATTTTTGTTTGCTCAATCTGGCACCCCTACTCCCATAGGAATGTCGGGGGTGAATATCTGCTTGACAATATCACGATGGCAGAACAGGGGTTCGATCTTAGGCAGCCTGGCTTCAGGGTCCATGATCCCAGTCGAAATGGTTTACTGCCCCTTACACACAGATACACAAAAATACAGTCCCAAAATAAAGCAGAAGGACAAAAATACAAACAGAAACAAAGATACAGTTACATACATGCCACCAAGCTGTGCTGCACAGGCGCACACGAAACACAGAGAAGCATGCTCAGAGTTATCAAGTGTCTCGGGGTGGGGATGGGGTGTGAGGAAAGACGCTGAGAACTTGTTGATCCTCAGGCTGGCCTTGTCCCCTCACACCCCAAACTCACCGACTCCTCAGCCTCTCTTCTCTCCCCAGGGAGCCCCATTCTTTCTCTGCAAACCACACCTCTGACCTGAAGTATGTGAGGATGTTCCAGAGGGTAAAGAAGGGACCATGGGTACAGGTTACTTTATGGCGTGGGCCACGATTGCTGCTTTTTCAGCAGTGGGAGCTTTGCATCTTGATATGAAGGAGAAAAGACTGATGATAGTCTGGCTCAGCCACGTCATCTCCACCCCATGGACAATGATATCGTTCCACCTAGCTCCAAAGAGAATGATTTTAGACAAAGTTATGTATGTATATACATTTGAAAAAGTAATATAAGAACATGGTACAAATCGAATCTCAGAGGCAGTCATTGTTACCGGTTTCTTAGGTATCCTTGTCGTGATGTCTATTTATGTTAATGTTTTTGTACAAGGGTGGCATTCTGGGAACACTTTTCTATCACTGCTTTTGTCAGCAAAGTCTATTTTGAAGATGATTCCAGACCAATACACACAGCTCTGTTTTATGGTTTTTATCAGTTACATGTAGTGACATGCACGTTTTTGAATAAAGCGTGTTGTATAAGCTTTAGAACCCGAATCTTCTCTTTCAAATCAGTCCTTCTCTCAGGTCTTCCCTCCCTCCGCCGCTGTGGAAACCTGGGGTATTTTCTGCCACACCGGTCTACAGGCATCTGTCCTGGGAAGTGCTTTCCTGGGCTCTCTCTATAAGCTCTTGGCAACTCCTGACCTTTAGCTTGTCATTTTGAGGTTTTGGTGCCTATGTTCAGCATCACTAAATTCTATGTCCACTGGGAAAAATATGGGCGTGCCTGGAGGGAGGGGCTCAGGCTTCCGGAGGGAGCAAGCACAGGGCTGCAGTATAGGCGCACATGCTCTGAGCTCACCCCGCTGGGGTTTTGGTTGCAACTCAGACACTGAAAGACTTACTAAGCAAGCCGCTTAATTCTCTGAACCTCAGTTTCCTCATCTCTAAAATGGGGATACTAATGGTCCTACCTCACAGGGCCGTTTGGAGTTTAAATGAGAGAATGCATACGAAGGGCCCGGCACACCCTAAGCACTCAGTAAGTGCTAGCTTCCATGAATTTTGTATTAGATAAGGATGTACAGGGAGAGAGAGGGCCGTCAGCTTGCTGAATCACTGAGCAGCGTGACCCCCGGACTCTTGCTGTTAAAGTGGAATCCAGAAGCTTCCCCAGTTTTGACTAACTCGCCCCAGCATGCAGGAGGATGGGCATCAGCTCCACACAGGCAAGGGTTCTGCAACATTCGGAGCTGTCAGTAGTGGAATACAGTGCTCGTAATGTAATGAGCTCCTTGTCATTTTAGATTCCAGTAGACACTTAATGGTCTCTTCTTTCCTCCCTCTTCTTCTCTCTTTCTTTCTTGCATTCATTCATTAACATGTTTATTGAGCAGCTACTGTGTGCCAGGCACTGTCTCAGGGCTGAGAATATATTAGTAAATAAGACAAATGGGATTCCTGCCTTGTCGGGGGCATGATAGTGGGAGCCCTGGCTCTTGCTGAGGTGTCTGATCCAAGCAGTCTCTGAAACCTCACTGAGTTCCTATTTTTCTCTAGAGTTTGAACCGAATCCCACTGTCCTTTTTTGCCCTTTCTCCTAGACTCACATTGTCCAATACCGTAACCACTAGCCATGTGTGGCTATTTAAATCTAAACCGATTAAAATTAAGTAAAACTCAAAATTCAGTTCCTCATTCACACCAGCCACCTTTCAAGTGCTAAATGGCTGCATGTGGCTGGTGGCCCCCATGTCGGGAGGTGCAGATACAGAGCATTCCCACCGCCCATCACAGGACTTTCCGCTGGGCCTGCCCTGGACTTAGAATCTGTTGAGATCCTGAGATAGAGGCCAGGGATGTTTAAATCTGGACAGTTTTAATTGAGATAGCAAAAGACTTAAAAATAAATGTGGGGCTTTGAGGATGGTCATGACAGAGGGAAAGGTAGGGAGGCAGGGAAGAGAGCGGAAATAATATTTGTTTGCTATTTATTAAGTGCCAGTCTCTTTATATCAGCTGACTCAGACCCCATATAATGGAGATAGCATTTGCCCATTTTACAGATGAGGAAACTGAGGCCCAGTTAAATTCAGTCATTTGCCAATCTCATGTACAGTTGTTGAGTCCGGTGGTTTTTCCATTCTAACACATTGCCTTCTATGTACCCCACAGCAATAGAGGGGTACAAGGCTAAGGGGTGGGGCTGGGGTTAGGGTTCGGGTTGGGCAACCATAATGCTTGAAAGCGGTGGGCTCTGCCAAACCTCTCCCCTCTCTCCCCTCTGACCTGCAGGTGACGCCATACAATCCACAGCAGATGGGACAGCAGATTTTCCGCTCCTCCTACACTCCCCTGCTGAGCTACATCCCATTTGTCCAGCCCAACTACCCGTACCCTCAGAGGACACCTCCCAAGCTGTCCACTAACCCCCGAGACCCTTCCCCCATGGCAGGAGATGGGCCGCAGTTCCTCTTCCCCCAGCCATACGGGTGAGTCCTCAGCCCACACCGGACGTCCAACTTGTGCCCAAAGGGCTGGTGGAGAGGCGAGACGAGTGTGCTGGGCTTCACTACTGTGGGGAGCGGAGGGCCCCATGCTTGCGTCTGGAGGCCGTTTTGGTCCTGGATGGACCCAGTGTGGAAGTGGGCAGGGTCTAGGCCTGATGGGCCCCTTTTGTTGGCCTGTACTGGAGCCGGGGCCCGACAGTCTGCTTGCAGAAACACAATGGCGCAGTCAGGAGTGAATGGCACTCCATCACAGCAGGTGGCAGGTGGTGAAGCACGACACATTTGCCTTCACCCATCTGCTTGCTTCATAACAGGACATGGCCAGGTAATTTTAAAGCTCTCCTCTGACTCACTGCACCCTGAGCTCCTTGCCAGGCTAATCTCTCGAACATCCCATTGACGTTGTGGCAGGCCCTGCTGAAGGACCTTCTACTGCTTATCAGGGCTGCTCGTGCTTTTCCATCAAAGTAGCCCAAAGAGCTGAGGAGAAGGGCTTAGCAGCAAATAGCCAACACAAACTTGACATTTGAGCTGAAAAGTCCACGCAAATTTTACGTGCCGGTTATAAGTTTGTATTTGTTGTTTTAATATAACAATGTAGAGCTGCTCATTCCTACCTACCAAATCTTTAATCTACTAACGATGCTCCGAGAGGCAGGTAGTGCTGTGTCGTCCCGTGAATCTGAGTCTCCGGGCACACCCTGGGTCACGTGTGCCCCAGTTTGAGAAACTTGGTTTGTATAATTAGGGCCAAACTTGCTGACCTGACATCAATTCCCCTCCTTCCCGCCTCCCCACCACAGAGCCTCACTGTACTGTTGACATGTGCCCCCAAACTCGCATCCTTTCAATCCGCGTTTCCCCAAGTGTCTCATTTAAAGGGATAAATGCTAGAAAGAGGTTTCTGTAGTCAGATCTTTTTGGGAAAAGCTGTGAAAAACAAAAATAAACACATTTCTTAACTGTTGGAATTTTCAGATCATTTCATTTCCAAGGGTACACGGAGACTGTCCAAGACGGTGGTTGATAGCGTTATCTGAACATAAAACCCACAAACCCACTTTTCTCCTGCTTTGTTTTTTTCCTCTTTTCCTCCCTCCCTTCTTCCCTCTTTTCCTCCTTCCCCCCTTTTCTCTTCCTTTTTCTTGTAGGGCATTTCATGGTGTGTTCCACCCAACACACTCTGGGAAGCACTGTATTCATTTGTGTAGTTCGTATGAATTTAGCCTGTCCAGGGGCCATAGATGATTAGGACATGTTTCCTCCCTTCAGAGAGCTGAGAGTGGGTGAGATGTGGGCACGATGATATGAGAGCCGTGACAAAGTGAAGACCGTCAAAGTAGCCCAAGGACAGAGGGCGGACGGTGAGGGGACTGCAGGATGGGGAGGTTCCAGTGAGTAGCGATTGCAGACGGGCATCCCAGGTGGTGGGAGTGAGGCCCCAGCTGGGACGGTGCAGGGCAAGCTCGAGGTCTGGAGAATAAACATTGGGTCAAATTATTAGATTTATCCCTGAAAAAGGTGGAAAACAGGATTGAAAAAAGAAGGTTGGGACTGGATTATTAAATAAGGCTTCTGACTACTAGGCCTGGGGATCCAACGCAGCCTTGTCCACATGAAAGTGAATTATGGGCCGGAGGGAAAAGAAAGAGGAGGCCAGAGAGCATAGTCTGGAGGTGACTGTGAGGGTCTGTACGAGAAGTTCTTGCCTTCCTGGAGGTGACAGGAGATGAGACTGCAGAGGGATCCAGACAGACTACCTGCAGGCCAGCAACTTCCCACATTCCATCCTGGGACTCTGGGCTCCAGGGAAGAGAGACTCAGTGCAGAAGCTCGAACTGGCTGTACTCGGGAGAGAGCGTGGTCCTGAGGTCTCATCAGTCAGCAGTTGGGAAGCCCTGATGGGGACCGGTAAGAGCGGAGGGTTGAAACCTGGTCTTTGGCTGTCTGCGGGCGCAGGAAAAGGAAGAGGAAAAGGAACAAGGAGGAGACTGAAGAAAGCAGCCTCAAACGTGGGAGGGAGCTTGGGGACAGCTGGAGATCACAGGCGAAGGAGGAGAGTGACGGAGCAGTAGCAATCAGCGAGGGTGGAACGGTGGCCAGAGAGGTTGGGAAGACCAGGAAATGAGGTCAGAAAAGTGAGGCAAGGAGTGCAGGCCTGTGTCCCCAAAAGGGATGATTTGTTGATTCAGAAAATACTTATCCAGCACCTTCTATACGCCCAGCATTGTTTTAGGCACTGGTTACTGGAGTGAACAAGACAAAATTCTTCT
>NW_011888817.1:10665380-10669044 GCF_000151845.1 Pteropus vampyrus
CAGCGGTGGCATTGGGTAGGGTGGGTTACCAGTGGTGTTAGATGGAGCAAGGTCTAGGAGAGGCTGGTCTGCACAGGGAAGGAGAGTTTACTCCAGGAGACAAGGAAGGTCAGTGCTTCATCTGGGTCAGGAGCAAATGAGAGAGTCAAGAGACTATATATGAAGTGGGAGAGGAAGGGGCAGGGTAGCCCTCCCTCCCTTCTACCAAATCAGTTTGCATACATTCATCAGGGTTAGATAGCCATACAATTGATTTTCTAAACAATAATACGTTTAAGAGTTAAAAGGAGCCCAAATAATAATTACACTGGAGATACCAGTATAGGAACATCCCGCACAAACCAGGACAGGTCACCATGCTCAAGAGGCAGTTCAAGCTCCTCCTCCTTCCTCCTGGAAGCATTCTTTGATAACTCTAGTCCACATGGATTACCCCTCTTCTCGGCCCTCTTATGTATGTCCTGTCCAGACCATGCCCTTGACAGTTGATCTGATCAGAAGTTCTCATCCCGAAGGGCTTAGAGACATGGGGCGTGGTAATCAGATACAAGGTGTGTTCTGAGTAATTTGTTACTGGGAATTATTAAATATGAAGTATGGGTTATAGCCTTTATTTTATAAAGCAGAGTGGAATCCAGAGTATCCCTATAGTAACATCGCTTTCAATCGTTTATATTCCAGTACCGTTTCTGAAAGAGAGAAAAAGAGGTGGGGTTACTGTTGGCATTAATTGCATATCAGGCACCTACCTCATGCCAGGTCCTGGCCTGGATGCTGGGTGTAAAATGGTGGACAGTCCAGATAATGTCCCTGCTTGCATGGAATCTATTTTAGTGAGCAGGGACTCAAACATAACCCAAAGCCTAAGCTTATTCACAGACACTCAGCAAGCAACAGATACTGATACCAGCTGAGGCATTACAAATTAACGTGATGGTTTGTTCCCTGTGCTTCTTCCCTCCCCTGTCCCCTTTTTTTGTTTCATGAGTTAATGGGAGGGTGCCGTGAATGTGAACATCTGTAATATGCATATCTGCACAGTTGAAAAGTGATGGAAAAATCCCTGGATTAGACTAAATCTAGCTATTTGCTCTGCTGCAATTTGTACCGAGCTCTGCTCCCATTCATTCAAAGTATCCTAGCAGATGGGTGACGAAATTGTAATAGGATCCCAAAGGTATGAGTAAATGATTCCATCTGGAGAGGTCAGGGAAGGCTTCACAGATGAGATGGCTTTTGAACTCTCTTTTGAAGTATGAATAGGAGTGTGTGAGGGAGAAAAAGTGGAAGTGTGCGTATTTCTGCTCCTGGAGGTCAAGGCTCAGATCTTGACCCTTCCTTCCCTGAGGGTCTAGCAAAGTCCCAGGCACTCAGTGATGTCTCAGCGCTTACTTCTCAGGCTGGCACTGAGAGAAGAGCCTGACTTAGCTTGGTGAGGATAAGAGGAGGACCCGTGGGATTGTCCGGACTCAGATCTCACGCTGGGACACGCCCCTGGGTTCTCTGATATTGTGGAATTTCCTGAGGGGCACACCTGGTCCTCTAAGGTAGGTAGAGTGGCCACAGGCCCACAAGTAAGGTGCTCAGTCCAGACAGGCTCCCTGCTCTGTGTTCCTGGACTTGGTGAGAGTGTAGGCCCCAGAGAAATAATCCCTACAGGCTGCCGGGGGCTTCCCGACCTAAGTAAGTGGCAGAAAAAGCTCTTTATTGTCCTCCAGTTGTATGATTCTAATATTTTATTTTCCCAGAGCCAAACCTTTTTTGTTTTTTTTTAAATTTTTTTTTTTTATGCTGGAGCTTTTAGCCTCCAAGCCTGTCATGATCTTCATAGACTTTGACAGCTACAAAATTAAAATATAACTTTTTCTAATATCTCTGCTAATATCAGGAATGCCATCATGACATCCATCTTCATTCTCTTCCAGGTTCAGCTCGACGTCTGGTGGGCCCCTGATGAACAGTCCCTATTTTTCCTCCAGCGGGAATGGCATAAATTTTTAGGTCTTCTCTTCTCCCTCCTCCTACCTTAGCCCTTGGATCAGGGCTAAGGGCTCTGGAATTCTGGATTCTGCTACAGCTTGGTATGAAGTTTGGAAAGCCAAGGGTCCGACCAGGTCACAGACAGAAGACAGCAAGACCAGACTCAACAATTAACCAACATTCACACGCACAGCCCAATGCCCCCACCCTAAACCCCTCAGATTCATACTAACTTGCTCAACCACTTATGCATCTGTATTTAACTAACACGAGTGATTTTTGTTTTTGTTGTTGTTGTTGGTAAAATAGAAGTAAAACGCTTAAGTTTAGAAAGTTTATATTTTATGATAAAAGTATGAGCTGCTGAAAACAGAGTGTGCCCGTTTGGTTATTTTTATTACATCCTAAGTAATCTTCACTGCTCGTTTTCCCTATGAGATTAAGTGTTTACTGAAGACATGAAGAGAGACCACTTCATGAAATGCTTCTCTCTAAATATGGGACCCGATCATAAATTTGAGTGCTTATCTCTTCTCTTCTATGAACCACCTACTTCTCAACATTCCAGTTTATGCATCTCAGGAATGGACATGAAAGAAGTGGACCCTCCTCTGTCCTATCCAGGTGGCGGTTTTACAGAAGAACTCTCTCTTGGACAGAAGATGGGAAAATGTGGCCTGGAAATCAATTCCAAAAATACTCCTAAAAGTGTCAGACTATATCCAGTGGTTGTATATCAAGTCCAAGCTCCAGGTCAATCTCAAAACTGCACCTAATGGCACTGCCCTTGGTTCTATCTCGATTGGCTTTTCTCAATGACTTGAATAAGGACATTGAGAGCATCCTGATCACGTTTATGGAGGACACAAATCTGGGAAGAGGGATGATTCGAATTAATGATACACATGTACCTTAACTCTTCTATTCTATACCCAAGGCAAGGATCACTTAACAGTTGTTACCCTGGGACACAGTGTCATTCTCCCTGTGGTGTCCCAGGCATCCATCACGGATCAGGGCTGGTCTATGAAATGAAACCCATGTGCCATCCTTTGGCAAACTCTAATAAGATAAAATTAAACAGAGGTTTAGTGTAAAGACATACTTTAGGGTCTAAAAAATGAGCTATGCACATCTAGATGGACCAACATTGCCAGTTCTAAATTGCTCTATTCCCAACCCTGTTAGTCACCTGAAAGCTCAACCCCACCCTGGCTGAGGTGGGAGCCTGCTCTGGGGAACATTAGGATACATCCTGATAGCAGTGAGAAGCTGGGGTTGGGAAGTCACCAGTGTCTTGGTATTGGGCTAAGCCAAGTGTCCACAAAAGCATTTCTCTTGCCTTCACAGTGTGACACCATTGACCTCATTTTTTTTTTTTTTTTTTTTTTTTTTTCTGGGTCCCTGGAAACCAATTTTTCTCCCAAGTTCTCTTAGGACTTATGCCTTCTCCATAGTCAAAGTTTGAGAATTCCCCTCAGTACTTCAGGCCCTTCCTCCAAGGTTGACCCTACCTTTAGTGTATCATGTTTCTTGTTGTTATCCTTGGTTAAATGGTCTAGATTTTTCATGGGCTTTGAGAGATACTGGTTACCTAAAAGTTTTCACACATGCATGAGCCCCTTTCTTCCCAGAAGAGCATCTTCACAGTGTACCTCCAGGTATTAACCCAGACTGGGCCATA
>NW_011888817.1:10669859-10706662 GCF_000151845.1 Pteropus vampyrus
TATCCTGGCCCCACAAATCCAGGAGCCACAGGCAATTCTATAGGAGACAGGAGGCATTTTCTTTGGAGCAAACTTGCAGAACATGCATAAGGATTATGGAGAAGAGGGCCCAGATGGAAAGTGAAGATTAAGTGAAATACACACACAGCCAATGACAGCATCTAGACTTTAACCAAGAGGCAGAAATTTGGAGGGTCTGCCAAAGAAATTTAATTGCCCAAGGGCACTTGGAGGTACCAATGAAAATTACCCTATGATTATGCCCTTTCACAAAGAGCTTCCAATCAACTTTTTTAGGACCCAAAGCTTAATAAGAATGGACAATCTCCAACAACAGCAACAAAAAACATTAAAACAAAGGCAAAAAGAAACTAAGAGAGACAGATCATAATACTCTCAGGGAGATAAGAGAAGATAGTACATTTTTAAAATAAGGACAGCATGTTATATGCTTATTTTAAAAAATCAGAACAAGAAAGTGCTTTTGAAATTAAAACAGTGATTGCTGATTTTTTTTTAAGTGAAAAAGTTGGAAGCTAACATCAGAGATCTCATGGAAAGGAGAATTCAAAAAAGACATGGGATAGATTATGAGATAAAACATAAGAAAATGAGAGGATCAGTTCAAGAGGCCAAATATCTGGCTAACAGGAGTTGTAAGCAGAAGAATGAAAAGAGCAGGGAGGAAGTATTAACAGAAAAACATAAGAAAATTTCCCGGTTGGAATGGTTCAGACCAGTGCTCTGCAAAATGAATGAAAAAGATCTACATCAAGGCATATTGCTGTGAAATTTCAGACTATCAGGGATAAAGGCAAGATTCTTAAAATTTCAAAAAAAAAAAAAACCCACCCACATACAAATATTCAAGAATCATAATGGCATCAGATTTCTCAGCAATAATATGGTAACCTAGAAGACCCTGGGACGAAGGTGTCATCGGTTTGAGTAAAAATGATTTTTAACCTGGAATTCTAAAACTAAACTTGTGTCTGTGAAGTTAGAACGAAGAAGTTTTCAGATATGCAAAATCTCGTAAAACTTACCTCCTTGCAACTTTGTCAGCAAGCTAAGGGAGGATGAGCTCCACGAAGACGAGGAAACCGAGACAGAAGATGTGGGCTCCAGGAAATAGGTACCCACTGGAAACTCAGCAGGAGGCAGGTTAAGGAGACTCCTGAGGGGATGGAAGAGGAAGTTCTTAGCTCAAAACAGAGCTGTGAAACAGAGCCTGGGAAGCCAGCACAGACCAGTCCAGATGGAACAGGAAGTTGGAGACCTCAAATAGAAGGTATGTCAGTGGGATGCTGGGAGGGCCTGGAGAAAAAGAAAATGACCAGTTATTCTGACAATGTTGACCATGTTGGAAATTCAAGAGTTGTATTGAGAGTTGTTTTATAGTGGTTGGTGGGGATGGGAAGATTGAGCTTCCCATGAATAAAAAAATTGTTATTTACTCAGCAGGGAACTATATTTATGTGATCGTAATATGATTTTAACCTAAAATCAAAATATGATTTTAACCTAAATCGTGTTATAACTATAGTGAGAGAATGGAGGTGAAAAGAGGGATGTGAATAGAGCTAAATTCTTCATTTATCATTGTAGGAAGTCACTAGGTGATATCTAAAATGGATGATTAAAGAGATGGTGGAATTTCCATCATTATCTAGAAATCTGAAGGTAAATCATGGGATAAAAAGCCAAGAGAATCGAAGGACTTACTTACCTATGAGAAGCAGAGAGGGTTTGTGAGGGGTGGTGGTACAGGGATCGCTGCCTTGTTCATGAGCCTTTTAGCATTATTTGGCTTTTAAAGCATGCACATGTATTACTTTAATAAAAATAAGTATTAATTTAAAAAAGAAATTGCATGTAGAACACCATCTAACATGTTGCCCAGCACATGGTGATGTCAAAAATCCTTGTTGACTTCTACTGAGCTGCATTCTGACATAGCCAAAGCCCACCACCGAAGTCCCCTTCCTGGGATGTCTGAGAATTGAATTCTCAGAAGCTTCCATGAATTTTTCCCTAAAAAATTTTAAAAGGAAACTTAGTTAAGGGCGGGCTGGAGCCAATACCCAATGCTTTTCCACCACGTGGCACTCCCTGACTCCACTCACCTCTCCAGGAATTCCAGAAATACTTGGAGAGTACTAGGAACAGGAAGCCTGAGTGCTTGTTCGATTCACAAGAGATTAAAACTCCCAGCTCTTCCCTGTGCTCCTTCCAACCACCTCTCCACTCCATTCATTCAGTGCATATTCACTGAGATTCATTCTTAAGCATACAGCAATGGGCAAGACAGGCAAAGTCGGCACTTTCAAGACATGCATTTAATGCTTAAGATATTAAATCACAGTTAATGAAAGGTGATGAGGTTATTAAAGGGATATATGAGAGAGCACATAGCAGGACACCCGCCCATGTCAGAGTGTCAGATAAGTGATGTCTGCTCTTGTAACATTCCTGGTCCCTGCATCTAATTCTCATCTGATATGTTTTCGAGTTGCTACTACCCATTCTCTTTCCTCAGAAGATACTTTATTTATAAGTCTTAAAACTAATGACAGTCTGTGTGTATGTGATTTAAGCAACAAAATTGAGGAGTATCATATTTTTGTGGGTTCCAGAAATAATAAAATAACAGCTACTAATCATTGAGCACTTACAATGGGGCAGAGCACCGTATACGTCACCTTTATTATCTAGTGTAGTGTTCATAATAACGTGTGATGTATATATATTTATTACACATACAGAAACTAGGGTTCAGAGCGATCACGTATCTTATTTAAGGTCACATGTTAAGTGACTTAAAACATCCATATTCTTACTTTTGAACTTCCCACATGCTTCTTTCTAATAACAGCCCAGAGTGAGTAAACTTTGTTGGAACTTATATGGTTAATAACTATTAAGTTTTCAGACAGCTATGACCTCTAAGTAATTTTCTAATGTTAAGCCACTATCCTAACCAGAGGGAGGCAGGGGCTGAAGACTGTGAAGGAATTAGCCCTAGGGAAAGGAGGGGGTCATCTGGAGAAAAGAGATCAATTCACAGCCTTCAAACTCCTCCTCCAGTTCTAAGTTCTCCTCCAAGGCTCCCTCCTTCAGGAGGACTTCTTCGGTTCTCTTATTTGTTCCTTGGTGTGACAGGGATTTCCATTTGGCACCAAATATGCATTTCCCCCATTTTCCTTAGGACTAGAACTCCACGGGGAGAAGATAGAACCGCTTCAGTTATTTTAACAGAAAGAATTTAATAGAAATAATTGTTAGCTCTATATCAAAAAACTGAAAAGGCGAAGGATTCCAAGTATTCCAAGGGCGACTGCAGAAAGAAGCTACCATCCAAAGAGAAGAAGGTAGAATTATTAAATTTAGAAAACTTTTTTAAGAAATTAAATTTATTGGGGCTAATATTGGTTAATAAAATTATGTAGGTTTCAAGGGTACAATTCAATAATACATTATCTGTGTATTGCATTGTGTGTTCACCACCCAAAATTAATCCTAAAGGGGAAGTCTTGAGGAGCTGAAATTCAGACAACCGTATCTGGGGAACAGGGACTGTTTGGCTGATGCTGGTATCTGTCTCTGAGCTCGAAGGAGGGGCTCCATGGGGAAGCGGACCTTTAAGAAAGAGGCATCAACTTACTGGTGTCGATGTTCCAAGAAGGCATAGTGCGAGGCTGTTTCTAAAAGTTTTGCAAAATGGCAAACTGGGTACAATTGCTGCTACTGGAACACGTTAGCATTGCTAGGATAGTGCTGACCAGAACAGGAGCCAAACAGGAAAGAGCAAGTCCCTTCATTCTCCTCCAGCCTTGGGTCGCCTTCTAGTGCCCCTTATTGACAGAGCCTAACAGAAAGCCAGCAGGCGAAGTAGAAATATGGTCTGCAGAATTTCAAGATCACTAGGAGTGGGTTTGAAGCCATGTAACAAAGGCCTGACAGCTCAAATATTCCATTATGGACTGAATGTTTGTGTTCACCCTCACCCCAAATTCATATGTTGAAGCTCTAATCTGCAATGTGATGGTATTTGGAGATGAGACCTTTAGAAAGCAATTAAGATTAGATGAGGTCATGAGGGTGGGATCCCCATGATGGGATTAGTGCCCTAATAAGAAGAGACATCAGAGATCTCACATGCATACAAAGAAGAGGTCATGTAAGTGCATAGAGAGCTGGCAGCCATCTACAAGCCAAGAGAAGAGGACTCAGAATAAAACCTACCTTGCTGGCCCCTTGATCTTGAACTTTCTGGTCTCCAGAACTGTGAGAAATAACTTTCTATTGTTTATGGCAGCCTGAATAGCTGAAGTCCTCCCCACCCAACCCCACCAGTAACCTTAACATGAAAAATTTTCAAGGTTGGTGAAATGCTCTGAAGTTGTCAAATATGGAAGCAATCACCTCAAGAGTTACCTTCTGAGACTCACCTCAACCAGTTCGCCAGCACCTTAGAGAAGAGCGTGTGGGTATTCCTGGAGATTAAAATTCCTTGCACAAGACATTTTTACAGAATGTTTCTCCTAATCTTCATTCCTCAGAAATCACCCATTGTCCTTCAGGAATCATCCCAGGAAGCAGGGGGGTCGGGTAGGGGATGATCAGAAACTATTAATCAACAGGCAAGTCGTCGTCTTGCTGCATCATAAAGTTTCAAGGCTTAGCTTCAGCAGTTTATTAAATTACCAGAACGCCAAGAAAAATAGCTTTAATAACACATTTCTGCCTATCTATTATTTTTTTATAACCCAGAGTGGAGAATTAAAAGGCTCCCTACCATTTAAAATAGCATTTTTAAAATTAAAATGAACATGTTAGAGGGATCTCTTTTTCCTCTTAATTCAAAAAAGAAGCCATTGATTCAGGATGTGATTACTCTAAGCTGAAATTTTATGGCTAAATCTTTGTTTGGTGTAAAGAAAGGAGGAGAAATGATTTTCCTTGTGAGGTTTAAAAGTATATTAATTAGAATAAGAGAATGGGCAGGTTGCTTTGTTCTCTCATGCGGCTTAGTGTTATAAACACTAGTTTCAAAAATTATGATGTTGAAGAAGCTGAGATAGAGTTATCTAGAGGACCCACTGGCCACCCAGATGGGGTCTCACAGGGAGCAGAGTCCTGGTGAAGTGACCACAGTTCAGGCTCTGCTTCTGAGCTTTGCAAATTCAAGAACATTATCAGGGTCCTGAGATCTGACCGAATTCATAGGTCAATGTATGAACCCAACTACAATTTATATTTAATGAGGTACTCCTTGATAATTTCTAAGTCACTTATTGAGCTCTAACTATGAAACAGGCAATGTGCTATGAACCATAGGTAAAATGATAAATAAATCACAGTCCCTTTGGTGCCCACAAAGAGGTTATAGTGTGGGAGGGTGGAAGATACAGATCAGTATAATGCAAAATGTTTCTACAATAGTATAACATAGCTACAGAGATGCAGAGGGTTGTAGTATTAGTTATCTATTGCTGTGTAACAAATTACTCCAAAATGTAGTGGCTTCGAACACCATTTATTTTCTCACAGTTTCTGTGGGGCAAGAACTTGGTCGTGGCTTAGCTGGGTCCTCTGCTGCAGGTTTCTCAGAGCTACAATCCAAGAGTCTGTAGCCTCATCAGAAGGCTCAGTGGGGGAGGATCCACTTTTAAAGTGAATACTCATATGTTTGTTGGCGAGATTTGATTCCTTGCAGGCTGTTGGCTGGAGACCTACCTTGGTTCCTTGCACACGAGTCTCTCCATAGAGCATCTTCTAACTTGACAACAGGCAAGCAAGAAGGCAATAAAAAGTGCCAGCAAGAGTCCACTAGCAAGATGGAAGTCACAGTGTTTTTATAACTAACTTAATTGTGGAAGTGGCATCCCATCACCATTGTCGTATTTTACTCATTGGCAGTGAGTTACAAGGTTCAGCCCACCCTCCAGGGTAGGGGACTACAAAGAGGCTGGGGGCTTCCTGGAACAAGAGAGTCAGCAGAACACAGTACTTAGTAGTAGTTCTAGAAACATTGGTGCCTGGACTTGAAACCAACCATTTTTCCTAAGTCTCTTCTCCAAAATGGAGGTGTTTCATTCAACACATCGTTATCACACACCTACGATGTGCCATGTGCCATTGAAGAAGATGAGGGTCAGCAGTGAACAAAATAAAGTCCCTGTGAGGGAAGAAATTAGCATTGCTACTACGATCAGTAGTCGGAGTGGAGACCAGAAAGAAGTGAGGGAGTAACATGCAGATACCTGGGGGAAGAGAGCATTCCAGCCAGATGGAATTGTAACAGCAAAGAATACTAGCAGTACCTACTTCACATGGTTATTGTGAAAGTTAAATAAAATACATGCTATACTCAGTGGTGATAAGGGCCGCACAGGAAAGGAAAGCAGAATAAGGACGAAGAGTAGGGCAGTAAGCTATTCTTGTTATATTTTCTTTTAGTTCGGTAAATTTTATTTTGAAATGATTTCAAATTTACAGGAAGCTGCAAGAATAGTACAAAGAACACCAACAGACTTTTCACTCAGGTCCCCTATTAACATTTTATTACCTTCGCTTCATCATTCTTTACTTTATTATTTATTTTCAGAACCATTTGACAATAAGTTATTGATGTGATGCCCCTTTCTTCCTAAAGACTTCAGTATTTTCTGAGAGCAAGAGCATTTTCTTCACATAGCCACAGTACAATTACCAAAATCAGGAAATTATCTTAATGCTATAGTCTGTTCTGCAGACCTTATTAAAATTTTAACAGCTATACTAAGAATGTCCTTTATACTATAAAAATAAAAGCTTTTTTTTTTTCTTTTTCTGGTCCAGGATCCAAGCCAGGATCATATGTTCCATTTAGTTGTCATGTCTCTTTAATCTCCTTTAATCGAGAGTAGTTGTTCAGCTTTTCTTTGTCTTGACATTTTTGAAGAGGACAGGCCGGTTATTTTGTAAAGTGATCCCTCAATTTGGGCACATCTGCTAAGACAGGAAAACCAGGAAAGTAATGTGTCCTTCTCAGAGCATCATATTAGAAGGCACACGAGGTATCTTTCTCTCATTATGGGTGATATTAACTCTGATGATTTAGTTAAGGTGGTGTTTGCCAGCTTTCTCCATCGTAAAGCCACTATTTTTTTTCTTGTATAATTAGTAAGTATTTTGCAGGGAGACACTTTGAGCCTTTATAATTATCCTGTTTCTCAACAAACTGTTACCCATTTGTTTTAGCATCCATTGCTGATTCTTGCCTGAATCAATTACAATGGTTGCAAAATGGTGATTTTCTAATTTTATCATTCCTTTTGAATGTATGAATTGGCAGTTTACTGTGAGCTACTTTTAGATAGGGTTACCAGGGAAGGCTTCTCTGAGGAGGTGACATTTAGTGGAGGCCCGAAAGAAGTGAAGGAACAAACACGAAAATTATCTGGAAGAGTTTTAGGTAGAGGGAACTCTAAATGCAAAGAACAAACATATCTACTTTTATGGTTATTGTGAAAAGTAAATACAATACCATGTGTAAATCATGGTGCATGGCTTTTAGAAATAACTCAATAAAAGTAAACTATTATTGTTACTGAATAGTGATACCTAAACTGAGATTTAAAAGGCAAGAGGGCTGGGGTAGTGAAGCAGCAATGGAGCTGGGGAGAGTGGGGAGTCCAAGTGTGGTGGCCAGAATTCTCAACTGATCTCCAAGGACCCACACCATGTATAATTCCCCAAATCTAGAGGTGGTTGGGACTTCTGAATATGACGGGATATCACCTCCATAATGTTCTGTGGTACAGTTGACTAAGAAAGGGAGATTACCCTCAGTGAAACTGACCTAATCACATCAGCCCTTAAAAGGACTAGGCCCTTCCTGGAGAGATAAAAATCAGATAGCATGAAGGGAAATGTGTGAGAAGTTCTCCATTGCTGGCTTCGAAGATGGAGTTGTCTATGTGACAAGGACAGGAGAGTAGACTCTTGTAGTTGAGCATAACACTCTCCCTCCCCCAACAATAGACAATCAGCAAGGAACTGAATTCTGCTAAGACCCTGAAGGAACTTGGAAGAAGACCCTATGCTCCCTCTGAGAATGCAGTCACTGACACCCTGATTTCAGATTCGTGAGAACCTGAGCACAGAACCCAGGTACCGTGTGCCTGGACTTCTGACCTACAGAAATCATGAGATAATAAATGGGTGTTGTTTTAAATTGCTATGTTTGTAGTGATTTGTTATGCATCAGTAGAAAATTAACATACCCAAGGAACAATATTAAAAAGATATCAAAAAGAAAGGGCATGAGAACATTGGAGAACCGAATAGCTGAGGGTAGCTGAAGCACAGCGGAGGGGACAGGGATGGGGCTGCAGAGGGAGGTGGCATGTTCAAGCAGCCAAGGTGTTCACATCAGTCCAGTTCAACATTTACTGAGTATTGTGGTTCCAGGCCTTGTGACGTAACAGGCTGGGGACCCAGAGGTAAATAAGACAATTTCTGCTCTCAAGGAGCTCACAGTCTGACGGAGAAAATCGGCTCAGTGGTCATCAAAGGCATGTATACTGGTAGCTCCTTGAGAGCGGGCCTCTTCGCCTGTTTTGCTCACTATGGATCCCAAGTGCCTGCAGCAGTGCCTCGCATATAGCAGCTGATAACTGCTATTTGTCGAGTTGAATGGAATTGAAGTGATATTTTATCTCAGCTAGTGATTTTCAACCAGGGGCAATATTTTCCCCCAGGGCCAATATCTGCTGACATGTTTGGTTGCCTCAGTTGGGGAGGTGCTACTGTCTGTCATCTAGCAGGTAGAGGCCAAAGACATTGCTAAACATCCCGCAATGCACAGGACAGCCCCCCACAACTAGGAATTATCTGGTCCAAAATAATGCCAAGTTTGAGAAACTGTGATCTATGACAAGGGTGAGATCGGATGAAACCTTCGTTCTTCCCAGCAGAAAAACGACTCTAAGGCTTGTTACTTCCAGTCTCTGTGTGTCCTCTCACTTCGACAGGACTGAGTAGACAGGGAGATTCCCCTTGGCTGGATCGTCTTAGGACTTCATGCAGTTCAGCTTCTTTCCACCGGCATTTTTTCCTGAAAAATAATCAATGTTGTTGATTAGAACCCAGTGACCTCTTAGGCTCCGTCTCCTGCTTTGGTTTGGGAGGCACCAAGCAGTGTGCTGGTCATTGTTTAACAACCAGGTCTCAAAGATATGTATGCCCTGTACATATCTACATGAGTTTGTTAAAATCTCACTAATAGGATGTGTAGCAGGCAATTTGCAAGTAATAACATACGCAGCACTATTTTTTATAAACTTCACATAGCCAAGTGATTCTCACAGAACACTTTTATTGAATTTTGCTGAACATTTGTATCCACAGCCAACTCAAGGAAGCCATTGGTGAATGAGTGTCGTTCTGACATGAATGTTGGGGGTTATTTTCCTTTACATTAACAAGTAAAGTAAAAGTGAGACAATGAAGGCATGCCGGAACTTTACTCGCTCATCGATGATGTGAGCGACAGCTTTACTGAACCAGATAATAGTTTTCAAATACTGGAAGACTATTTCCTCAATTTTTATGCCATTCACAATGTAAGGTTGACAGACACGACAGGCTTTTAAGTTTAATCTGCATCATTAACATTTTCTCCATCAATTTCTTAAGTCTAGGCAATTAACAAAACAATAAATCAAGCTCTGATTTGTAGCGTTTTCTGATTTTCATGGTATAAATACTCCCACCTTGGCCAATTTCAAGCCACCGATGTGGTGTTGCCGAGCACCGAGTCGGGAAGAGATGCACACACAGTAGCACATCATCATACAGTATTTCCACCATTCAGATATAATAGAAGCAAATAACCTCAACAGCATAAATAATGGTAACACATTGTAAAATAATTAGGAAGTGATGAGTTTTGAATGTGATCTTTGTTTTTAATAAAATTTAATTGTAGATTTCAAAATGGAATTGTCTGTGCTTAACAACTGGTTCACGAAATTCTAGAAAATTTAACAGTTGGCTCTTGAAAGCTGGTATGAGCTGGCTCTAGCACACCACTGGTTTACCCAGTTGAGGCCTTGTGTTGATGGCTATGACTCTTACTCCCTAGTTCGCTCACAAAGAGTTATGTTATTTCTAAGTTCTGGGGATTGTAGACTGACTATACACACACCGTGTGTGTATAGTATGTACTGATCACAAAAGAGCCTACCCTGTCAACCTTTCGTGTCTCTCAACCCTATTGGCCTTATCATTGTAATGGGAAGAAGACATCTGACTTTTCAAATCTGGTGGAGACTGTTGACTTTTCTTTGCCCTCCTCCCTGTGGGATTCCCTTCCAAGCATTAGTGGTGGAGAACAGGACAAGGGAGGGAATGTGGCTTCACAAATCCTTAATTGATTAACACTGGCTGTCATACGCTTGCAAGAGAAACATGCAGGAAGGTAACTTGCTGAGATGTTCTCAAGCACACAGGCTTAGTATATCCTTTTGTTGGTCATCCCTATGTATCATCCCACATGACATTGCATTTTAGCTTCTTCTGAAGCCCCTTCTATTTCTACTCAATTCTTTTCCAAGGTAGAGATCACTCAATTCCATGTTGTGCCAGCCCTATTCGCAGGGAAGTTTTCTATTTCTGGTGTAATTAATAGGAAGAGCAGAGCACGTGGAGTGGTGGCCACATGGATTAGCCTTCGGGGGACCCTCTTTTCTATTATTTGGAATCCAGCCATGACCACGGGCCAGTTCACTCCTGTGGTCTCAAGGAGGTGAACACTTAGCATTCTCTGAGTTATCCTGCCTGTTTTGTCCAATGTCTTAATGAACTCTTCATGTTTTCTTAAATTCCCCAAGTTAATAGACTTTTAAAAAAAATTTTCCCCAACTAAACATAAAACACAAATCATCCCTAAACATATTTAGCTACATAATTATACCTTATCCACTACCAAACCTCATACCAAATACAGTCAATAGACTTAATGCTTAATCTACAAATTCTCCTCTTCTAATGCAACGCATTTCCCTTTAGTCAATTTTAGACATTAAAAACGTTATTTGCTTTATGGAAAGTGTTTAGTTTTGCTTTTTAACAAACATGAATGAGTGCCAGGCTCTAGACTAATTGTTGGGGGTGTATTGGTAAATAAGAAAAATAGAACTGTTCCCTCCTATTATGAGGCTTTTAGTCTGACAGAGGAGAATAGCATTAAGCAAATACACACACACATATATATAGTTTAAACAGTTAAAAGTGCTATAAAGGCAAAAAAAAAAATGAGATCCTAAGATGAAGAGATATACTTTGTATTGGGGCCAGGGAAGGCATTACTGAAGGGTGAGAAGGAATGAGCCAGGGTAGGAGCACGGGCAAAGAGTGGGGAGGATGACTCCAGGGACAGGGAGCCACCTGATCCAGGACCCTAGGAAGGGGAATGAGAGGTCTTCAGTGCAGAGACTGAGGAGGTGGATGGAATGAGGTGAGGCGCGAGATGGAGGCAGGTGGAGATGACACAGTCAGGTAAGCCTTGTTGTCGCTTTTCTTCTACCCTCAATAAACCATTGAAGTCTTAATGCAGGGAAGGAGATGTTCCAAATTGCTTTCTAAAAAGATCACTCTAGATGACTGGTGGAAAGTGGATTGGAGAACCAGGGCAGAAGGGGAACCAGAATGATAGGAAGCAGTTGTAGTAATCCAGAAGGGAGATAATAGCGATGTGAACCACAGAGGTTGCAGTAGAGAGGAACGGAAAAGGATAGATTTGCAAACATATTTAGGAGGTGGAAATAACTGAATATGCCAGGGAGATTATTGTGGTGAAGGGGATGAGTGAATAGGAGGTGTCAAGAATGGAGGCCAGGTTTCTGGGTGGGAAGAAGGAGGGGTCACATTGGGAAGACTATGTGGACACCAGATAGAAAGACAGTGTCTGAGAGCAAGTAGGGACAGCTCAGTGGGAAGCAAAGAGAGAAACAAGATGACTTGAGCTAATTCCTTTCATATTTCATCAAGAAAAACTGATTAAACAAAGAGATAATTTTCTACTGATAAAGTATGCTGGCTTTTTTAACCTCCACTCTGTCTAATAACCAACTGGTCCTCAGTCTCATTGTCTTTGGCCATTCATTCAACAATTTTGACCAAGTTCAAACACTCCAAGACAGTGTTCCTTAAAGTGTCAAGCAGGTAGCACTAGTGGTATACCAGATGATTGCAAGTGGCATGGAAAATGACTTTTCCATGCTGTATGGATATGGCCTCACATCACATTGAATCACATAGTGAGAAAGTAATTTCCTTTTCAATTCTTTCTTAGGCCTTCTGATTACATCGGGGAGAAAGGCTCCATTTGGTGTTAGCATGTCTTTACACCTCTCTAACACTTGATAATCTCTCTCTCTAACAAAGAGAGAACAAGGCCACAATCTCAGAGCATTTTTAGTAGGCCACAGCCTCTAGCTGAAATTTAATAACACTGTTTTGTTTTCACTGTAAAGAATTTAAGATCACCTCCTAATATTGGTTTTCCATTTATAGCAGTGATATAAATATATTTGTTTTAAAATAAAGCTCTAAGTACAAAAAAGGAATGGTGAAAATGTTAATTAAATAATAACATACATGACACATGAATAAGACAAGTATCATGGAGGAGGAGCACAGTGGTCAAAGTTTGCAAAACATGGCATGACAACGAAGTAGACGTGTTATTCCTGCATCTGCTTTCTCTCCTTGGCCAACATTTCCTGATTTGTCGTGGTAAATCATCTCTTCCCCACTCTCAGCCCAACCTGTTCCCAATAATGTTGATTTTGCTCCTGAGCCCCAAGGGGCAGGCAGCACTGAGTATTCCATCACCTTGACTAGTGTTTGCTTATCGATGGGCACGTGATCCAAACTAGACCTATCATGTCCAGAGCTAGGACTTGAATCCAGACAGTTTGGCTGTGGAGACCATTCCCAGAAACCACCATACTCCCCTCCCTACCATATACTATGGCTTTTGAGCTGAGATCTGGAGGATGAATAGCAGAGTCAAGTTAGGATATGCAGAAGGACGGGGTGATGCTTTGAGGCTACGGATGTAGTCAGGGCCCAGATCACAGAGAGCCTTGTAGGCCTTGGTAAAACTTGACCTCAAATGCCATCCTAAAAGGAAAGGGAAACCCCAGAATGGATTTTTAGCAGAAAGGTAGAAGGCCTAGATTTGCATTTTTAAAGACCACTGTGATTTTAGTAAAGCACTTTGCATGGAGTCCAGCACCTAGTATATATGAGTATTAAACTGGAGAATGTCCATTATTTGCAGGGTACAGAATTGGGGCTCAGTACATATGCATCCCCTCTGCTTGTTCCTGAGGCTGCTTCTATCAGAAAGATCCTCTAGGGAAAGTAGAATCTTAAGTAGGACGGAGCCTTGCCCAAGGGCACTGAAGTTTAGATGCAGCCTGTTAGCTGAGGCCAAAGGCAAGAAGCAAAGGTTAGCACTCCTGGTACTTTCAAACTTTTAAACTGTGGCAGTCAACAAACTTTTATGGTTTAAAAAAAAAAAAAAAAAGGACCCTGGAGTGAAAAATTAAGGTAAATAACATTTTTTTAAAAAGAAAGAAAAAACAAAACTAGTGACTAATAGTTAAGGGAGAGGGTCTGACTTAACACAGGTCACCAGACTCAGAAAGAGCTCCTTTTCTGGGTCATGGCCAACATGCAGACAACATGCTTAGCCTACAGGAAACAAGGCTTGTCTGCTTGCAGTTCTTGTTTGCACGTGGGAATGAATGCACAGTTACAGGAAGAAGATGAGAGTGTAATTTGGAGATAGAAGTAGTCAAAGGAATTCAACTGAGAAATAACATCCTGGCACAAACTTAAGACATAAAAATAAAATCAATTTCACAAGACCCAAAAAGCCTGATTCTTGTACAGTTTCCTCATAGAATCTCAACAAGCTCCAGCATCTCCCACCACTGCCTCTGCTATGGCCTAGGTGGAAATTTGCAGCCCCTCAAGCCTTCTCCTGCCTCTGTGCATAGTGGTCTGCACCCATCAATCCTGCTACTGCCCCTTCCCTATCCCAGGCTCCCTGATTCAGGGGCCCGCACCAACCCACTTCACTTCCCCAGCCTCTCTCGACCCTGAACCTGGACTGTCTTCACCACCTCCCCTTACGCCTGGGCTCCTTCCCATGTCAGGCAGTATGGCACAGTAGTTAAATCATAGTGCTTCAATCAGTCTCTGGAGTTGAACAGACAGACCTGGAGTATTGAGTAGTGACCAAGAGAGCAAGATTTGGTGCTAGGTTGCCGGGGTCTGATTTCTAGCTTCCCCGTGTGCTATTTTGAATAGGCTTTTAGCCTCAGTGGGCCTCAGTTGTCTCGTCTGTAAAATGAAATTGATAATATTACCTACCTCACAGAGCTAGGAAGTTTAGTAAATGAGTCCATACATGTTATAAACTGAGTTTTTGATACTCAGACAGTGCTCCATATGTGTTAGATATTATTTGAATCCTCTCTGCCACTAACCAGCTGTGAGATTTTGTACGTGTGATTTAATCTAAACCTCAGCTTCAAAACTACCCTCCTGTCACCCTGCAGCAGCGTATTCATTCCCATGAGCATACGGGACCACTTAAAAGACAAGCCTTGTCACCTCTAAGTTCAAAGCGTTTTCTGTTTGTTTGGCCATGACCCAGATAATGACTACACACCTGTATTTAGTAACTTTTATCATTCAGTCTCTTCTCTCCCTTAAGGATCCATCAGTAGCCACACATTTTTACTTTATTCCTTTTGCCTCCTTCTGTCTCAAACACTTGGTCAGGTTTCATAGGTTTTGGTTTTTTTTTTTCATTGTATGTATAGTTTTTATATGTAATTTAGTTGCTATTCTTGTATTGACTAACATTTAGGTTGTTTACATTTTTGTTCCCACAATTTTCAACAAGGCTACAGTGAATATCTTTATAAAGATATTTGGTTTTATATTTATCCAGTAAGAGGAAAGTCTATGGCCAAAGGGTAACACGATATACATTTTTAAAAATTTTATATTAGTTTCAGGCATACAGTACAACGGTTAAACATTTGTATAATTTATAAAGTGACCCCCGCACCCCTGATTACTCTAGCACCCATCTGGCACTGCACACAGCCATTACACTAGTGTCGACTATATTCCTTATGCTGTACTCTACATCCTTGTGACTGTTTTATAGCTACTAATTTGCACTTCTTCATCCCTTCACCTTTTTCGCCCAGCCCCCAACATTCCTCCCATCTGTCAATCACCAGTTTGTTCTCTGTATCTGTGAGTCTGTTTTCGTTTAGTTTGTTTATTTCTTTTGTTCCTTAGATTCCTTATATAAGAGAAATCTTATTTATCTTTCTCTGTCTGACTTATTTCCTTCAGCACAACACCCTCTGGGTCCCTCCATGTTGTTGCGAATGGTAATATTTCATTTTTTATGGTTGAGTAACATTCAACCATTGTATATATGTATCATAACTTCTTTATTCAATCATCTATTGATGTGTACTTAGATTGCTTTCATATCTTGGCTATTGTGAATAGCGCTGCCGTGAACTAATTTATAAATTAGTGTTTTGGCTTCCTTTAAATAAATACCCAGAAGTGCAATTGTTGGGTCAAAAGGTAGTTCTAGTTTTAATTTTTCGAGGAACCTCCAAACTGTTTTCCTTAGTGGCTATAGTAATTTGTAATCCCACTAACAGTGTTCAAGTGTTTCCTTTTCTCCACAGTTTCTCCAACACTTGTTTTTTGATTTATTGATGATAGCCAATCTGACAGGTATCAGGAGTGGTTTTAATTTACATTTCTCTTATGATTAGTGACCTCGAGCATCTTTTCATATGTCTATTGGCCATTTGTATTTCCTCTTTGTAGAAATACCTATTCAGGTCTTCTGCCCATTTTTCAATTGGATTTTTTTTTTTTTTTAATGTTGAATTGTATGAGTTCTTTATAAATTTTGGGCATTAACTCCTTGTCAGATGTATCATAGGCAAATATCTTCTCCAATTCAGTAAGTTGTCTTTTTGTTTTGTTGGTTTCCTTTGTTGTACAAAAGCTTTTTAGTTTGATGAAGTCCCATTTGTCTATTTTTTCTTTTGTTTCCCTTGTTCAAGGAGTTATGTCAGATAATAATTTATTAATGGCCATATCAGAGAGTTTACTGGATAAAGAAATTTTCTTCTAGAAGTTTTGTGGTTTGGGGTCTTATATTTAAGTCTTTAATTCATTTTGGGCATGTTCTTTGTGTGGATTGTGTGTGTTCTCCTGTTGTCGCTAAGCCTTAAATGCTGTTAGCACATAAATATATGGGACTGACTCTTGGGCTGACTGGCTGTGGGGATTGGCCACGTCCATAGCATATGAACTGCTGTGTGTGGACATGGAGTTGAGCAAGCCGATTCTCTCAAGCCAATATAGATTGCTGCCAGAGTACAGCCAGTGGGCTCCCACGAAAGCTGCAGATCACAGCAAGGCCAAATGCTGTCCACCTTGGGCCCACAGACCCCAGTGATCCACCCAAGAAATGCTGCAATTCAGGCTGGCACCAGTGGCCTGCCACTAAAAGTCTCCCCCATAACATGTGGGCTTCATGCAGGCAGCACCGGCTGAGGGCTGCTACCTGCCCACCAATGCATGGCCCAGGGAAGGCACAGGGTAGGGCTGGCTGCCCGGCAATGGCTCGCCCCGGGGCAGTTGGTGGGTTGGGTGGGGTGGGCTTCCATGGAGACCCAGGGTGGAGTGGGCCTATCTCACTGGGACAATGCAGTTTCAGAGCTGGCCACGGGTGCGCCTGCGTGTGCGTGTGTGTGCGTGGGGGCGGGGTCAACACAGGCAAGATGGCACTTACCTGTAGACTACCCAGGATGGGGACCTGTCAAAGGAGAAATGGTAGTTGTCCCTCCAGCTCTTGCTTTTGGACCACACAAGTCAGTCTTTCCTTGTATGTCTCTTGTGCCTCCTGAGTTGCCGACCCTCTGCCAGCACCCAAGGTGAGTGTCTGAGAGTGAATGAGTCTAGGTAGGCCCTTTAAGGGGGGGGGGGCGGGGGGCGTCTGGGTTTTCAGGTTCTTTCCGTTTCACCCAGATGGCCAGAGTCCCCACTGGTTTTTACAGTCAGATTTTGAGGGAACTCCTCTTCCCAGGTTGGAACTCTGGGCTGGGGAGACCCCGTGTCACTCCAGGGGGACCTCTGCAGCCACATTCTTCTGTCTGGTGCTCAGCCACCACCCACAAGTGTGAAAGCAGCCTGCTTTGCATCTCCACCCCTCCTACCGGCCTGATGTGGCTTATTCTTTATATCCTCAGATGTATGTGTTATAATAAACCAGATGTCAGGTGGCTCTCCAAATCATTTGTTTTATAATTTGGTTGTAACTTTAATGCAGTGATGGAAGGAGGCACATCCTGCTTTTATCTGGCCCTCCACCTTAATCGGAACTGCCTTTTTTTAAAGCAAATTTTTAAATTTCCAAATGCAAAGCCCAGGCCATCTCAAGAATGGAGTTAATAGGATTACAGGAGATATTGTAGTTGACCTTGATGGATAGCCTCAGCAAAGATCAGAGATAGGAACCTGAAGCCATTCTGGATTCTTTTGTCTTCTTCACCTCCAAAGTCCAGTTGCTCACTAAGTCATGAATTCTGACTTATTATTATTATTATTATTATTATTATTGTTTTAAAGACAATTTTTAGAGCAGTTTTAGGTTCACAGCAATATTGAGAAGGTATAGGTAGTTCTCATGTCTTCTCTGCCCCCTCACATGCATAGCCTTCCTTTTCACCAATATCCAATATGATGAGCCTACATTGACACATCAAAATCACTTAACATCCATTTTTAAATTAGAATTCATTCTTAGTGTTATACACTCTATAGATCTGGACAAGTGCTTAGTAGCATGCATTCATTATTATAACATCATACAGAATAGTTACACTGCCTTTGTGCTCTGCCTATTTACCACTTCTCCCAACCCCTGGAACCATTGATCATTTTACTGTATCTATAGTTTTGCCTTTTCCAGAATGTCATATAGTTGGAATTATATAGTATGAAGCCTTTTCAAATTGTTTTTTTTTTTTTACTTTGTAATATGCATTTAAATTTCCTCCGTGTCTTTTCAGATCATGTGATTTTAATCCTTTTTATGTTAATGTGGTGTATCACATTGATTGATTTGTGTATGTTGAATCATCCTTGCCACCCAGGGATAAATCTCTGGTCATGGAGTAAGATCATTTTAATGTACTATTGAATTTGGTGTGCTAATATTTCATTGATGATTTTTGTATCCAAGTTCATCAATGATATTGGTCTGTAGTTTTCTTTTCTTGTGGTATCTTTTTCTGGCTTTAGTATCAGGGCCTCATGCTGGCCTCATAAAATGAGTTTGGATATATTTCCCTCTTCTATTTTCAGAAGAGTTTAAGAAGGATTTGTATTAATTCTTCTTTAAATGCTTGGCAGAATTGACCTGTGAAGCCATCTGGTTCTAAGCTTTTCTTTGTTAGGAAGTTTTTGATTACTGATTCAATCTCTTTACTTGTTATTTGTGTGTTCAGATTTTCTATTTCTTCTTGATTCAAACTTGGTATGTTGTATGTTTCTAGGAATTTATCCATTTCTTCTAGGTTATCCAATTTGTTGACATCTAATTGTCAACTCAGTGCAGCTCTTTTTTATATCACCTGATATTTTGGAGCTCATAAATATAGACTTGGGAAGAGAATTGAGCTTATGTTGTATGTGTTTCCTGTGATTATTTCTATGAGCATTGTATTTTGAGGGCATGGTTCCCAGAGGAGAAAGAAAATTTATGATACCTTAAAACGTGATAGGACTGCCAAATATGCATGAAATCAGCTGAGGAAGTCATGGTTCTATCTTTGCTGGGACTGTAGAAACATTACACATTTTTCATCAAGATGGAAGATAAACAAAGCTTTTTCAGGAAGATGTCCAAATGATTCTTCACCACCAGCCTCCCTCCCTACACCTGGGAAGTCCTTCCCCCTTCTTTATTCTCTAAAGTTTAAGCCTAGTACAGGCTTCTAGAAGACAGGTACAAAGGAAAGATGGGCCTCTTTGGAGGCATACAGTCCTGGGGTGGTAGACAGTTCATTCTACTTAAATATTCTCTGAAGGAGAAGGATAGCTCCCCGGCCCACTGACTTTGGGCTTGGACATGTTACTTACTTTGGCTAATGTAATGTGAGCAAACTTGACATATACTATGTCAAACCTTTAAATGTGTGGTTTGGGTCAGCTTCTTGCTCTTCCTCTCTGCCCTGAGAATGGATATATCTCACACAAGGAATGCTTCTTCCATCTTGGTCCCAGAATGAGAAAATATACAGAACAGAGCCGACATGCAACATGAACATAAAGTTAATGTCTGTTATACGAAACCTTCAGCTCGGGGATTGTTATTTTATACTTCAAAACTGCCCCATAGACCTGGCTTCACCACTTCTGAGCTATATTATCTTCAAAGAGTTGCTTCATTTATTCAACCCCAACAATCACTGATGTCAACTAATTGATATGTCTTGTTCTGGACACTGCTGATTAAATTGGAATAGGCAAGTTTCTTCCATGGGAGAACTTTCTGTGTATAGTGTAGTGGGGGAAGATATGAGTTCAGGGCAAGCACAAGGGTCAGGAGAAGGACCCCTGACTCAATCAGTGAGATCGTGGAAGAACCCTTAGAAGCATGTGTGCATTGCTAAATCTTAAGGGACAAATAAGCCAAAAAAATAAAGGGTGGGGTGAGGGAGAGGGTGGAGGGAGTTTCTCTTGTAGAAGAAACATCACAAGCAAAGGCTCATAATGATGGGTTGGGACCAGATGGCCCCTCCCTCCTCAGTTTCATCCATACCCTGAACTTTGCTGAGAAAGCTCAGACTCACTGCCTCCAGTCAGTAGTCAGTCCCTGGTTGGTGCCTCAGGCTATATCTAGACACCCAAATGACCACAGTGAATTGCTTAGCTTTGGGAACTGACCTAGGAGAAAAGTGGCTGGTCCTAGGATTGGATCATTTTGGAGGAGCCCTGCTGCCATCAGTCCCAGGCACCTAAGCAGGAGGGGGAGAAGCTTGAGCCCAGGCTGCTGCATTCTCACCATGGTCGACAAAGAGTGACTGATTCGGAGTGAATAATTTACTTTTTGTTTCCACATTCATCAGACCAAATGAAGAGTTCCCTCATCTGAACAGAATGGATTGCCCGAGTTAATCCGAGAGTCTGTCTGGGGGAAGTGAAGCATGGTAGAAAAGTAATAGGGGAAGCTTGCAGCTGGGAAATATATTGAGTCCAAATAGGAGAGAGATAAGAAAGAGGCAAAATAACAGTGCAGAAGAACAAGGTTCCTAAGTGCTAAATCCTGTAGTTAACTCCCAAACAAGTTTAAGATATTTCATTACTGTCCTGACCATGTCTAGTTACACTTTTTCTTTTCTTTTCTTTCCTTTTTAAATTTCTTTTCTTTTCTTTTTCTAGTTATAACTAAGAACAAAGAATTTCAGTTGTGTTAACCCAGACTAATTTGCCTGATTCCTGTGTCTTTCATTCTTGATTAACAACAAGCAACAACACTTGGCTTCCACTGACGAATTCACCTCGAATCTCGAGCTTCTGCTATGTGCCAGGCACTATTCTAGACACTAGGCAGAGAGCATTGGTAAAACACAGTTCCTGCTCAGGGGAGCTTGCATTCCTCTTTGGATGTCCTCCTTTGACATGACACTGGTCAACATGCCCACCAAGGTGGTGGCGTAAAACCCTTCCCCTGCCCTAAGTTTCTTGCGTCTCTTTGTACCAAGTTAGTTTCCTGTGAGTTCTCTCATTTGATTCTGACAATAACCCTGTGAGGTAGCTATTGTTGATCTCATCTCAGCGCAAGGACACTGAAACTTGCAGGCAAAAGATGTCCTTGAAGTAAAGGCCATAGAAGGCCAATGGGGGACCAGTGCTGCTTTGAGCTCTTGTGCCTCACACATCCTCGTTTGTCTAACTCCTTCTTTCTTGGCCGTGAGGCAAAGTCTATGTAGACACCTCACCCCCGCTGCTTTAAGAGTCCCTTCTTAAATCCTGCCATATGTGACAACATGGATAACCTTGAGAACACTACATTAATGAAATAAAGCCAGTTACTGAAGGACAACGAGTACATGATTCCACTGAAGTGTGGGATCTAGAATAGTTGTACTCCTAGAAGCAGAGAGTAGAATGGTGGTTCCAGAGGCGGGGGACTGGGAAAGGGGAAGTTGTCTTTCAAGAGGTCTAAAGTGTCACTTAGGCAAGTTTTAGAGATCTGCTGTACAACATGGTGGTTATAATGAACGATACTGGGCTGTACACTGAAAAATGTGTTAAGAGGGTAGATCTCGTTATCCCTTCTCCCTCCCAACACAAAAGAGTTCCTTCTTTTCTCCTGTGGGCTGGAAATGTGGACCAAGTAATTAAGACCAAGAGTCCTGAGTGAGGAGAGAGAAAGAGGAGAAGAAGACTACTGGATTTTCCCCATGTGTTGTGGAGTGAGGTTACTCATTCAGTCAACAAGTATTTACCTAACACAGACTCTGTGCCAAGTGCTCACAGAGGCAACAACAGAGCAGATAGTTAAGATTCCTGTCTTCCAGATTCCAGTAGGGAAGGCAACAATAAACGAGTAAACAAACGTCAAAAACAATAAAGGGAAGGAAACAGATGGGGTGGTGTGTGGGGCTAGGTTTTAGATACAGCAGCCTCTGTGAGGCAGTTGCATTTGAACTGAGACCTGAGGGTTGAGAATAAGTCAATCATATAAAGAACTGTGGCAAGAGCAATCCAGGCAATGGTCAAGCGTAAAGGTCTGGAGGTTAGAGAGGCCTTGCTGTATTCAAAGAACAGAAAGGAGACCAGTGTGGAAGGAGCAAGAAGATGGGGTTGGAGAAGTGGGCAGGAGTCGGATTATTCCAGAACGTGTGTGTCGCATAAGCACTGGGCTTTATTCTAAGAGCCATGAGAAACTAAGGGGGGAAGTTTCAGCAGGGATCTGAGGGATAAAACATGAGCCTCTACCTTTCTGTTTTAAAAAATATCGCTCCAGCTGATGAATAGAGAGTAGACCTTGGGGACCAGGAGGAGAAGCACAAAGAACACTTTGGAAGCTATTGCGTGGGTTGATTGTCAGGTGTGAGCTCCAGAAGTGGTAGTGGGGAAGAAGGCAGGAGAAAGGACTTGAGATAAGATTTGGAGGTGAAGCTGATCAGACTTGCTGATGGATTGGATGTGTGAGATAAGAGACAACAAGGATTCCTTGGATTTAGGTCTGAGCAATTGAGTAATTGCAGGTGACATTTTAATGATGTGGAAAAAATAGGGGAAGAACAGATCTGGGCCCATGGGGAGTGAGAATCAGGAGTTGTCAAGTGGATACCCAAGCGGAGGCTGTTGTCTGCGTGTACCTGGAGCTCAGGGCAGAGGCTTTGAAGCCAGTGTGGCGTGTCTGGGAGAAATGATTGGTATGGAAGTGGTTGGGCCTTGTTAAAAACCTACTTTTCCGTGAGCAAGCGGATTTATTTAAGGGTGGGTGGAGTCAAGAAGTAGGTTTCTTATTTTCACAGATGGTGTTTTCTTTTCTTGAAACAGTCTCTGTCTCCTCACACCTTAAGAGGCTGTTTTTCCCCAGAAGGCATAAGAGTTGTTAGGAGAGGCAGAGCTCTGGAGCCAGGCCCTCTGTCATCCCTACGTCTCCTCATTATCAGGCTGTCCCTGGGATCCAGGAGCTGCAAAAGACATATAGGACACAGAGCGGGTGAAGGTGACATTAGCTGGAGACTAATGTCATTGCTCCCCTGAGCTAATCCCTCCACTACCATTATCAGCTGCTGTGTGGTAGAAAGGTATTCGATGGGTTGTGTGCATGCTGTCCTTGAGATGCATGTGGACATGTCACCATCAGATTGAAGAACCTGATGGCCCAACCCAAGGGTCAGCAAACTACAGCCCATGGGCCAAATCTAGCCCGCTGCCTGTTTTCGTAAGTGAAGTTTTGTTGGCACACAGCCATACCCATTTATTTACATGTCGCTTATGACTGATTGCAAAACATAACAGCAGAGTTGAATCATTATGACAAGACTATTTGGCCCTCAAAGCTGAAAAATATTTACTACATTTACTTTACCGAAAACGTTTGCAGACTCCTGGCCCAAACAACTAGATCTGGAAGTGTGTCAGCAGAACTCTGTGGTCATTTCCTCCCGTTGCTGCTTTGGCCTCCCCTGTCCTAGATCAGCTCCCTGGACAAAACTCATCCTCAGTTGCCTGCATGTTATAGGAACGACTCAAGGAAACACTCCCAAACAAGGTATCCTGGGACCAGCCCCACAGCCTCACAACCTGGAGACTGAAAGACAGCTTGGGAACCAGAAGATCCTCCAGGATCCAACACTGCTAAAACACCAAGTCAGTGAGTACTGCCCATCTGCCCCTAGAAGCAAGAGTGTGTCCAGTGCTCTACCATGATGGTGACTGGGGAAATGTTCTCACCTCCACTTCTCCCCATGTGTCTTCCCATTTCCATTCTTGTTATCAACTGCCCAATCTCTGCCTCGTGTTAATATTCCCATTAGAGAGAGCTGGGTTCATCTCATGAGATGACATTGTCTTTTAAGTAGAGCTTTCTGGCTACACCAAAGCAGAGCCCATTGGCAAACCTGTTGCTTGCCTGCCCCTTGGCATAGGTGCTCTCCTGTGGTAGTATCTGTGGGGTCTGGGTGGCGGTGGTCACAAAATACCAGCATGACAACTTTTGTAGAAGGTCTCCATTGTAAGGGAGTAATGGCACGCCTGTGTGGAGACTGCATCTGCTCTGTATTTTGACGAATATTGACCTGGCAATCATTTCCTTCAAGTGAATCAAAAAAATCCTCAGAGCTTCCTTCCCATGTTCAGGGGTGGGGGTTCACAGGGTCTGGTTGGATAGTACTTGCCCCTCAAACTCCAACATCTGTCACCAGCTAAATGTCCACTCCCCTGTAACCATGTTTCTCACCAAAACCTGAAGAAGAGGTGGCTGAACAGAAAAACATCTTTCATCCAATCTGCTTGGTAGACTGTATCCACCCCCTCCCATATTTCCCTTAGCAGGGCATTGCCTTCCACAGCATTTCTACCTAAGTCGGCTTCTCCATGAAGCTTACAAGCTATTCAGAGAGATCTATCCTTCCTACTCCCCAAAATCTTCAGCGAGGCATGAAAAATTCAGTCATTTGGCTCATTCAGACTTTCCAGATGTCTGATGTTGGGCAAGAGATGCAGGCTGCTGACGGATGGCACTTTTTTACCTTCCACCCACGTGTTTGACATCGTGCAGATGTAGGCATTTGAAAAAGAAGATTGATTTGTTTTATTAATGAGAAAGTGATGAAATAACACTGGAGAAACTTTTGACAAGTCCCATATAATCTCACTGTTCAAATACAACAACCATTTCCACTTTTGCATATTTCCTTCCTGGTTTGGTTCATCTCAGACGCATATCGATAGAATTGCAAACACAATATCCCCACCATTTGGTAATCTGCTTCTTTCATTTATTATTTCATCACACATATTCTCCCTCTGTTTTCTCATTATTTTTAAAATTATTGATCCTTTCACGATTTCATAACAGTCCTTTGAAGTGGATATACTGTTTGCTTAGTGTAGTGATTAAGAGCATGTTCTTGGGGTTAGCCTGCCTCATTTAAAACCTACCATGAGCCCCAGTTTCTACATCTATAAAATGGAATCAATACTAATCACTGAGGGATGTTGTCAGGGTAAAAATAAGATAATATTACATACGTATCAGTCAGCGTAGGCTGTGTGCTGTGTAATAAACAACCCCCAAGTCTCGGTGGCTTAAGGAACAAAGATTTATTTCTTCCTCATGTCACACAAGAATCATGGGTTAATTCATGGTGGTGGGAGGGAGTTAATGGTAATTTGATTCTGCTTGTTCCAGTTATTAAGGAACTCAGGCTGAAAAAGCAACCATATGTCACCTGTTTACAACTATCTTGACAGAATTACATGTTCCCACTCACCAACAAAGAGGCCCAGAAGCATAATCTTATCTCGTGTCTTAGAAAGGGAGAACTAGAAACATTTAGTAACTTCCACAGCACATGATTGTGGAATTACATATGCTCATTTCTACAACATATAATGAAAATGGAATGATACACATCAAGTTCTTAGCATGAGTCCCAGGAACATAGGGTGCACTCAGTAAGGGTAGATTCTATTGTTATTATTTTCTTGTTATTTCAACTTTTTTTTTTTTGTAATTGTAGGTAGTGTTTTAATAAACATCTTTAACAGAAGTTTTTTTTTTTTTTTTTTGCTTCTACTAAATTGTTCCCTAAGGATTAATCCTCAAAAGTAGAATTAAGTGCCTGAGCTTTGGGATCAGACACAGGAGGATTCAAATTCTGGCTCTGAAACTTACATGATGGGGAACCGAGGTCAGAAAGTATGTGAAATCAGTGAGGACTAAATCACCGTTTTGGTTTTGTTGCTTAATCTGATTTAGCTTTCCTACTCTTGACATGATATCTTGAATGTGTGGTGGTTAAATATTTCTAATTTATATTTTTAGATACTAAGCAGAGGTAATGTTTTGTATATTATGTCACACTCTCTACAACTACAGTTTAATCTCTCTCTTGCATTGCTATTGTAGACAAATGACTGTGTGTTTTGAGTGGTATGTGATCTTGACCTTGCTAAACTCTCATTGGTTGAATATACTTGAGGTCTGTCAGATGGTGATGTCATTCACAAGAGCTGAGGCAGAGTTTAAATAAGCTTTTGTTGAGACAGCACGGGTGCACACATTTTACATGGCATGTGGTATCATGGTGTAGCTCCAGACCTAGGGTCTAACCTGAGGCCCCAGGTTACAACCTGTGTAGTTTGCCTTATAGTAGCCTTGCTTCTGACTTTGGACAAGCTGCTTAATAATTTTGTGCCTTCCTTTATTCCTTGGTAAAAGAGACACAGTGACATCTTGGCATGAAAAGAAGCAACATCGATTTGATTTCCTTTCTTTTGCACAGAGGCAAAATGTCCTTATGGCTTTTGCTAACCACAGTCATATTAGAAAGAGGATCTTTGTGGATTTGCCTATTAAATATTTAGATTGGTGGTTCGCAGCCCTCACCATCTATCAGAATCACCTGGAGGAACTTAAAAAACACTGACGTCTGCATCCCACCCTGAGGGATTCTGATGTAATTGGGCTAGAGTGTGGCTTGGCCATTGAGAGTTTTAAAAGCTCTCCCGGTGACTTTAATATTCAGCAAAGTTTGAGAACTGTTGATGAGACCAGTGTGTTTCAAACTTGAACGTGCTGCAGAATTCCCCAGAGAGCTTGTTACAACTCAGATTGTAGAGACCCACCTCCAGAGTTTCTGTTTCAGTGTTTAGGAGATGTGGGGTGGAGTCTGGGAATTTGCATTTCTAACAAGTTTTCAGGTTCTGCTGTTGCTACTGGGACAGGGGTCGCACACAGAGGGCCACTGATACCAATGCCATTTGCTCTCTTGTGCATTTCCCTCCTGTCTTTGAAAGGACAAGCTGGGGCAGATCTTTTGGAGGCAGGAGAATGGACAAAATGTCCTCTCTGTGTCTTCCCCAGACCTGAGAGCTGTGGAACTCTCTCCTGAGATGCTGTCAGTACAGGCAGCCCGATCTGCAGTATTTTTCTTAAAGGAGCTAGCAGCCGGCTGAAGTACTCAAGCTGGATTTGGCTCAGGGAGCTTGTGCCAGCAGCCCTCCTATGAACTGGAGACATCAGTCTCCCTCCTTCCATTACCTCCATTAGCACGGTTATTTGTGGCAATCCCTCTTCCTGGCTGCTCAGGGTATAAAGTGCTGACTATGAAGCCATGCTTGATGTCTGAAACTTCCAGGGCAGAAAGGAGGGATATGTCTTCGGCCATGCCATCCTGAATGTGCCCAATCTTGTCTGATCTTGGAAGCTAAGCAGGGTCGAGCCTGGTTAGTACTTGGATGGGAGACCACCCAGGAAGACCAGGTGCTGTAGGTGTTTAAAAAAAAAAGAAGAAGAAGAAGAAGAGGAAGGAGAGATATGATGGTCCCTTACCCAGGGGACCAGAGCAGCATGAGGCAGGGGTGAGGGAACAGGATCTAGTAGTGGCCTTAGAGTGGGAGTGGGTGGGGGTACAGGCAGAAGAGGAGCCTGGCCAGAGTCACTCTGGGCTACAATATTCCCAAATGAACTAGCCTTAAGACATCTGAGCGATTTGAAGACAAAGCAGGTATTTCTTTCTCTATAATTATTCAGATAAATGTAGTTCTGAGGAGGTGCTGTGTGTCAGGGGTGGGGGAAGTAGGGGAAATGGTATGGAGAAAGGATAAGGATAGAAATATAATATTTTTTGCATATTATCTGAGTGACTGGGGTGTACATTCTGTGGTATGGCTGGGGGGTGTAGTTTAATCATCCTTAGTTTACAGAGAGAAAATGCTCAGTACTGCAGACCTTCTGCTTTGGCAGTCAAAACCACCTCAGAACCAACAAAGGCAATAGTAGTAGCTAATATTTATACAGCACTGACTCTGCCAGGCACCATACTAAGTGCCTTACGTCTATTAACTCATTTTATCCTCAGATCAACCCTAAGAGGTAAGGACTATTATTATTCCCATTGTATAGATGAGGAAACTGAGGCAGGGAAGGTTAAGTGACTTGCTCAAGGTTACACAGTTAATAAGGATTTGGGCTCAGGGAACATTGGTCCTAGAGTCCATGTTCTTAGTCCCGGAGGGGCTATTTGTGAGGGATTCTGGTACCAGCTCCGGATGTGCATTGAGTTCTTTTGAAATCTGTGGTCAGGTTCTGCGGGCTGAGAGCAGAAAGATGACTCCTTCCTGGCCCAACCATTATTAGATCAAGTGTGTTGACTGACTGTCACCCCTTTTTAGTGTTGTTTCTTTTCCTGAAGTTTCCTCATGCAAAGTGGCACTTGGTCTATCTGGAGAAAGAGAGCAGATCTTTGACATAGGTGGGCGAAATTAACTTAACTGCCTTCTCTTTCTGTGTCCAGCCCTCTATCCACTGCAAGCCCTTATGGTGCCCAAGCCCCCATCTTCATGCCTCCCCAGACATGCCTCCATAACTCCTTCCCTAAACAGCCTCTCCTAACAGTCTTCCAGGCACCTGATAACACCTTTACAGAAATCCAATGAGTGCACACTAGAGGGAGAAAGAAGTGCATTCATTCTCCTCAGACTTCTAGCCACCTTAAGCACAAATCCACTCTCTCTTCCATCCATCACATTCACTTTTTCCTTCTTCCATCCTCTAGTCAGCACTCTTTTCTCCTTGGAAGATACATAAGAAAGAAAATGGACCAGGAGTTGGTCAAGCCATGTCCAGCTCTGACATTTATTAACCATGAATAATGGTTGACAAGGCCCACAGTATTACTGGTGGTTATGAGTAATGATTGAGTAATGACTATGGTGTCAGACAGACACCATAGTTTATTGGGTTCAAATCCTGGCTCTGCTGTTTTTGGACCTAAAGAAAGTGACGGAATCTCTTTGCATCTCTGGTACCTGGTCTGTAAAATGAGATCTTGTCAGGTTACCGTGAGAACCAAATGATGGCATAGCTGTAACGTACTCAGTACGGTGCCTGGTGTCGAGAGCAAGCTTTCAGTTAGTGGTCATGAAGATAGCTTTTATTATGATTACTTCCCTGCCTGACCTCAGTTTCCTCAGCGTTGGCCTGTTTGATTTCCCAGGGTGCTCCCTGCTTCAACATCCTCTGACTCATTGGCATCCTTCTTACTTCAGGTTTTTTATTAGATTTCTATGACTGACTCATCTTTCTCCATTTCTCTCTTATCATCACCCTCTGTGAAAAATGAACCTTCCTTCCCTTTGTACTCAGGCCATTGCCCCGTCATCTCTGCCTGGGGGGTGGGGCGGTCGGAGGGTAGAATTATCCAAGCCAGCCAGGCCCCTGCGTGCCACTGCTACTTTGAGTCAGATTCCGTTGAATTTATAAGGCATCTGAGGAGTAGGTAGTCGATATGAATAACCATTACATCGGGGAGGGCTTTTTCTTCTCCCTTTGACTGATGACAGCTAAATTACTGCTAAATATAGGCCCTGAATTTGCATGAATCTGCAGCTTGCCACAGCCAGGCTGGGGGTTTTATTGACAGCCGAGGCACTGGAGGCAGGCAGGCACCTGCTCCAATACACCTCTTCCAGAGTAAGCATGAAAGCAGGCAAAGCTGCCCCTCGCTCACTTCCTCCCCAAAGCATGCACTCTTCTCTCCAAGCCTCCAGGCCTGCTGGTTCTGAGGGAACAGTCTAGGCTTTGGGTTTGAATCCTAGATATGTTAGAGCTGTGTGATCTTGAGTAAATTCCGTAGCCAGTCCCCACCTTCAGCCTTAGTTTCCTCATAGGTTAATAATAGCATAGAATGGCTAATCGTTATTTCACATAAAACGAAAAGTTGAAAGTAGGCTGTTCTAAGTTTCTATCTTGCCATACAGCATGTTTTTAATTAATTAATTTAATTTTATTTATTTTGTCCTTAGGTTATTGTTCCCAAATCCCAAGATGGCAGCTCCAGGAATTAAAATCTATCACAATCAAATTCAGGGCAAAAAAAAAAAAAAAAGAAAAGAAAAGAGGTAGTTTTCCTCATCACCTCGTCTTTTAAATTGAGGAACATAATCTTGCATAGAAGCACCCAGGAGACTTCCCCATTATAGCTCATGGCAACAACAACAACAATAATAATAACAGTAGTGACGATTATGGAGTACTTACTACACACAGGCATCTTTCTAAATACTTACATGGTTTCACTTACTCACTACTCAAAACAATACCAAAAAATTGGTGCCACAGAAGTTTTAAAAAAAACTTGTCCAGAGCTACTCAACAGGTAATTGTCAGAGGTGAGATTTGAACCCAGGGAGTTTGTCAATATTGCTCAGATTCTATAACTGGAGTTTGAATGAGGGTCATGTTCACTTGTTCAGCCTATGGTGAGGCCCTGGGACTGGAGAAGGGACCTACCTTTCTAAGTACATTAGACATGCTTAATACAGAGGTGAAATTGGGGTTCAAGAAACTAAGGAAGAAGGGGAAATGGCTTGGGGTAGAAAGCAGAGGCCTGTGGCTCACTATTTCACAGGGTTGTTAGGTAGTTAAAAAACAGAATGCCACTGTTTTAGAATACCATAGACTGGGTGGCTTAAACAAGAAACATTTATTTCCCACAGTCCTGGAGGCTGGGAAGTCCAAGGTTAAGGTATCAGCAAGATAGGTTTCATTCTGAGGCCTCTTCTCTTGGCTTGCAGGCAGCCATGATTTCTCTGTGTTTTCACATAACCTCTTCTTGGTGTGCGTGTGGAGAGAGAGCAAGCTCTCTAGTGTCTCTTCTTATAAGGATACTAATCCCATCATGAGGGCTCCATCCTCATGACCTCATCTAACCCAAATTACTCCCCAAAGGCCCCATCTCCAAATACCATCACATTGGGTTTTAGAGCTTCAACATATGAATTTGGGAGGGGACGCTATTCTGTCCATGGCAGCCCCTTAAATACTTTTTTTTTCAAAGTAAGTATCCAGTGAATGAGAGTTCCTCTCTCTTCTTTTTCCTCCACTTACTGTTTGTTTGTTTGTTTGTTTGTTTGTTTTATTTAATTTTTTATGGTGACATTGGTTAATGAAATTCAGTAAGTTTCAGCTGTACATTTTAACAGTAAGGCATATGTATATATATCTACATTGTGTATTCACCTCTCATAGTTAGGTTTCTTTCTGTCACCACATATTTGAACCTTTTTACCCTATTTACCTCCCCTCACTCCCCTCCCTCTCTACTTATTGTTTAAATTAATTGTTTTGAACATGTAATATGAGATTAACAGTAAGACACTAGAATCTAGTTAGGGAGAGAAGACAAAAACAGTTAAGTCATAGCTCACAATGACATTTGTTTTAGGGCCAAATGCCTGGAGCTTGTTCAGAGATGGGCCAGATGGAGCAGTGAGTCCAGCTTCTCCCGTCGATCATGATGGCCAGTCTGCTGAACTTCCAGATCTATCCCAGGCTGAGATGCAATGGAGCAGACCTCACTTAACTCAGAGACAGATTTTTGGACATCCTGGGCTAGACCATTTTAGGATAGAAAATCTCAGCTGGCAGAACCAGTTTCGGAGAAAGATAATTTTCAGTGGCTAGGGAAAGCCGGACTAAATGTAGCTGAGGCTCAGGCTTAAAATCTGTGATATAATCAGAAGGTATTTATGGAAGGATCATGGTGGGGTAGAGACAAAGTAGATGGCATCGGGTCTAGCCAGCATGCCTCCAGTGTCTCAGATGGCTGAGCTGTGGGTGGGCTGATACTTAAGTGAAGATTAGGCAGAGCAATAGTGCTGCTGTGAAGTTTGGAAAAAATCTTGCCAAGGGAGGAGGGTTGGCATTAAAGATCAGTGGTGTGGAGGTGCCAGTTACCATGTGAAGGAAGCCAGAATGGAAGTGGAAATGTGGGTGTGCCAGCCGCCTGGAGCTATTGCTGCCATCAGAGGAAGAAACCCAGAGAGACGACCAACCAGGAGCTGAGTCCAGATCCTCTCCAACAAGGAGTGTGGTTGTTGTGGTTATTGAAACGCCAAAGTATGAAAGGCCATGAAACAAGATGCCCCTGTGGCGTCACTGGAGGAGCTAGGTCAGGACAAGTCACAAGGGAGCAGGGTTTCCCAATGGGTAGTTCCCAGACTGATTGGGTCTGAATCCCAACTCGACAATTACTAACTTGTAACCTTGGACAATTACTGACACACCCCGAATCTGAGCTTTTTTTTTTTTTTTTGGTCCTATCTAGCTAAAAAGACAAAGACAATTGTTGAGGATTATAGGACGTGTGTATGCAATGTGGCCAGAAGTGTCTGGCACACAGTAGGAGGGAGATTGTGGCCTCCGTCTTTTTTAAGTTAATGGGAAGGTGGATAGATACAGGCTGCCTCTGTCCTGTGGGCCTTCCTGCCAATGAGAACAGTTATCCCAGGCTTTCATCATGAAAGACCAGTGCTGGAAAAAACGTCACTCTAGGAGAAGCTCTTTGAACCCCTTCTTGATGGAAGATGAATCAATGGTCAGCTTCATTTCAGAGGCAGGTCCTCTAATCCCAACTTTTCATCTAGTTTTCTGCCATCTCCAAGGCCTCTCTGGGGGAGGTCCCAGCCCCTTTGTTCTTTAGGATCAACCTCGAGAGGATTGCTTTGAGGCCTTAGACCTAATGCCCACTTGACCTGGACTAACCCTGGGACCTGGATTCTAGTGGCATTTCTGAGGGCTCTTGGCAGTGCTTGTTCATTTGTTCAGGCTCCACCCCTCTGGGCATCCCTGGTCTTTGGTCAGCCCTAACCTCCCACAGAGACCAATAGCAAGAGATTTTGTCCTAGAAACAGCAGTGGATTAGAAATAGTCTTGACTGCATTTTGCAGAGCAAAAGCAGAGAAATCCCTGTGGGAAACTGGGGTAGCCGCCCAGTGCTTCTCTAACCAGACGCCTTGGCTATGGTGAATGTTTCTACCCCTCACCCACATAATCTTTTGAGGGACTGCGAGGCGGGGGGGACTGATGGTGCCTTGTTTTCTGCCTGGGTCTTCTTCAGCTTTATCCCTCCTTCCAGAACGAGCCTTGTTTGGTTTTTCTCCTGGAATTTCAGAAAACACCTGGCTCTGAATCTTATTCCTTCTTAGTCCCTTCCCTGCCCTTCAGAAACATCTTTCCCTCATCATCCTGCCAAGAACATCTATTCCTCTTGGACCCTGAATTGACAGAGCAGATCTGCTTATGCCCTCTCTGAGCTTGAATTCCGTCATCATGGCTGGCTTCCCTCGACACTAGTTCAGTCTGCAGTTGCCCGGGATTCCTGCTAGCTCCATCTCCTTGTCCTTAGATGTGTCTGCTATCTTTCCAGCATGGCTAGCAGCCAGCCAGTCCCTGCTCAGCTATGTGGGCATGGGAGCGAATATGTTGGAAGCATGGACACTAGGACAGCATCTCTCATTCCTCTGTGGACTTCAGATGTGGATATAAGATATTGTATAGGTGAGCATGTTTAAAGCTTTCTTTTAGTGGTCTGTGACTCACCACAAGATTACAGCTCAGTGGGTGAGAGTCCTTCTCAGTACTCATGATACCACAATATACCTTCATGGTCAAAAGTAGGACTGTGTCTTGTTCATCTTCAGAGCAATTCTTCCTAGCCTAGTGTCTGACACATGGCAGGTACTCATTAAATATTCATTGGGTGAATAAATGATCAATGGATGAATGGACTAAGACGTGGTACATCCTGAATCTCCTGAGGAAGGAAGGAATACCCTCTCCAAAGTTCTCTGTAGGTGAACATGCATCTCTGCACAGACATTTTCAGCGATGAGGGGCTCCCTCTTTCGAAAGACAACTCATTACACTGCTTTGCCTGTACAGAGCTGAGTTCTGTCATTCGATTTTTGCCTTTGGATTAAGCTTTGGCCTGGGAGGCTACCCAGGATTCATCCCACCTCTTGGATCTTTCGAGGGACCACTCACATCAGAGGTGAAGGCATCACCTTCTCAGCATCTGCCAGTGCTAATGACATTTGCCGTACTTAGCCAGGCCACTCCCAAGACAAGTTGAGGAGCAATCCCCACCCTCTGGGAGGTGCCAGCCTCAGATATATCACCCACATAATTCTCTTGACACAACAAAGAGGGTCGGAACAAAAGAGAGCTTTAGAGCTCATGCCAACTGGTCACCTCAATTTACAGACAAAAAAAGCTGATGTCCAGAGAGGGGAAATGATGTTCCGTGGGTCACGCATCTGGAACCAGAACCCAGCTCCCCTTACCCCCAGCCCTGTACTCCTTCTGTGCTCTGTAGCCCCCTCCTCTGTGCTCTAGCAGCTCTTGGAGCAACATGTAGGAGTGGCCGGAGCCCTGTATCTCTTGACCAGTTCCAAATACGTGCGCCCATCAGATTCAAATTTTCCTGCATCTCCCAGGGACTTGGCTCCTTCTTGTTTTGCTGAAGCATAGGCAGTTCTGGGGGTTAACTCTTAACCCTCTGTGGATGTGCTCTGGGCTCCCAACCCCAGGCGCAGTTTAGGGTAGTGTTTAAGGCATGGCCTCTGGAGCCAGACTGTCTGGGGTTCAATCCTGGCCTGTCACTTTTGAACTGTGTGATCTTGTCTGTGTCTCAGCTTCTTCATTTGTAAAATGAGATAAATTACTTCCTAATTCATAGGTCTGTTGGAAGCTTAAATGAAGATAAAGTGTTTAACTCAGTGCTGGGTAGGTGCGTGCTAGCCGCTATGAGTGCTGACTCTGGTTCTGATTTCTCTGTACTTGATGGAGCCAGCTCATCTATAGCAAGGACAATTACTGTAGTGTCCTCAGCCAGGTAACTCCTGTGCCACCAGGAATGGTCCCTGACATGCCTGAAGTGGGGCTTTGCAGGGTCTCCTATCTCTGAAGAAAACTGCCGGGCAGTGTGTACAGTGGTTAAAGTCGAAATGGGCTCTGGGCCTGACCGCCTGGGTTCACATTTGAGCCCCACCACTTTCCAGACGTCAGACCCTGATCAACTTTCTTTCTCTTTGACTCAGGTTCCTTATCAGTAAAGTACGGGAGTGGATGACAAGACCTGCTTCTGAGCACTGTGTAAGAATTAGGTAAGAGAACACATGTGAAGGACAGTGTCTAATGTTCAATAATATATTATTAGTAGTAGTGATGTTGGCTAATATTTATTAAGCATTTAATGTGTGTCAGGCACTGTTTTAAGTGCCTTTAGATATATCAATTCACTTAATTTTCACAACCCTATGAAATAGAAATGAGTTTTATCTTCTTTTGCCAGTGAAAAAACTAAGGTATGAAGAAGTTAAGCGACTTGCTTGTGACTGAGATATACAGCCAGGTCCCCTGGCTTCAGTGCTCATATACTTAGTTACCACTGGACACCATGAGGGTGTCACGCATGACAGCTGCGGCTGCGGAACTTTCTGAAAGGTATTGTAATTTGCAGTGTATCTCAAGCAGGCATGAGACTGCCTGGAGCCATCTTTCTCCAGAAAGCCTGAGCCAGCTTTGGGAATACAGATTAGCATGGGGAAAGAGTGGGACAGAAAGTGACCTCTGGTGACTGACTACCAAATTTACCACATACTAACCACTGACCATGTGCCCAGTTTGGCAACCCAGGGGCAAACCAGCTGCCAATGCCATCTCCTAGGAACCACCTGGCAAAAGCTGCTGTCATGACTTGGAGAGGTTTATTTAAAACTATGGACTAAACTGGTGATGGGGAGAAGAGTAGGCAGAACAGGAGCCCAGGACAGGGCTCCCCTGTTCTAACATCTGACCCAAAGGACATGCATGGGTTTTTCTGATCTACCCTGAGACTAACTTGGAACATCTTAGGCTTCAATCTATCAGCATTCACAACAAATCTCAGATCTTCTGGCCACTCTTGAAATGAAGTCAATCCATCTTTCTAGCCCTCAGCTTTCTGGGAGCTTGGCCAACCAAGATCTGTATCCTGACTGCTAAACTCATTCTGTGCAGCTCAGAAAACTGCCAGACCACCTCGCGTGCATCTAAGCAAGACCAAGGTCAAGGAAGCAGATCCTGTCCTTTTCTATTACTACCAATCTATGAGACTTCCATAGTGCCTAACATGCAGGAGGTGTCAAGATTTCTACCATAACCAGCACACAATAGGTGTCAAAGTTACCACTATGCCCAGCACACAGTAAGTGTCAAGATTACCATAATGCCTAGCACATAGTAGATATCATGGTACCTTTATGCCCAGTGCACAGTAGGTGTTCAATACATATGTTACTGCTGTTGTAGGGTAGAGCTGTCCTGGGGAAAATATTGAATAGGAGGTCAGACAGCTGGAAGAAAAAACCTGGTCTGAGACAGTAATGGTTCCTGCTGAGCTTGTGGGGGTGGAGGTGGGGATCCCTCCCAGTCAGCAAGACACAATGATAGCATCTCCAAAGATAGCACTCAAAACCGTTGGCACACTAAATCATGTGGTCCACACATGTAGTCCTCAAGACTTGGGGGCCTGCTCAGGTCCCTGACAGCTAGTGTAAGGACTGAAGTGTTCTGAACTCCAGGTAAACAGTGCTCTGTTTTCCAGACAGATGGCCATCAGCACTCTAGGCAGAATACTCAAGACCCCAGAAGGCAGCACTGAGGATTGTGTGTGTCTGTTGGGGCTGATAACCCCATGGGGTAACACCTGGCTTTCCTGAGGGCAGAGCCTAGCACTTCAGGAAGCAGTGCCCGATACTTCTGGTATAGTTGTAAATATTCCAGGAGGCAGTGTTCATGCAGGAAGTATGACTCAGGATTCCAGGAAATGATGCTGGGTATTCTGTGTACTCCATACATCATAGACAATTGGTTACAGAGACATGTATCCCAGGAATGAGTTTCTGGACTGTGAGTCTGAAGGCAGCTGTCAGTGGCCTGGCCAGAACACAGCAGCTCCACCCACCCTTGCTGAGGGCCTGGTTAATCGAACAGATTTTAGATGACAAACCTAAACAAGTGCCCAATTCTGTGCTCTGGACTGCTGGGTTAGGAGAAGGACCACACCTGAATTTCCTCACATTCAAGAGGATAGATCTTCCCTTTTTTA
>NW_011888817.1:10707482-10710293 GCF_000151845.1 Pteropus vampyrus
GCCATGGGCTGTTTCTTGGTGTTCTGAAAGAAGATTGGCCACCTTGTGGGTTCTGCAGTGCCTTTGGTTTCCCAGTATGTTCCTTCTCTTAATGGGATTTGAGAAGAAAACATTTGGCAGTGTTCTCCAAAGCCACGTCATCCCAGTCGGAGTGTAAGACATGGACAGTAGATGCAGGAGGCACAGAGCTTGAGGCCGGTAGGGGGTCAAGGGAGGTCTCCAGTGCTGGTGGTAGTTCAAGGTGGTTGTAGGGTCTTGGCAGGTGGCTGAGGAGAGATGGCCTTGGGGACCCTGAGAGGCTGGCCAGGGTTCAACCCAAGCACTCCTGAAGCAGGAATCTGTACCCTCTGAGCATGTGACTCACATTTTCACTTTAATAGATGTTGCCAAATTCTCCAGAAAAGAACCTGCATCGATTTATGTCCCTGCCAACAGGCATGAGGGTGGCTTCTCCCCTATTCCATTCCACCCAGTGCCATCGAATTTTGAATTTTGCCAATCTGATGGATGAAAAATAATTTATCATTTAAAATGTGTGCTTTTTCAATTATGAAAGGTGGTTTAAACATCTTTAAAATATGTTATTAGCCATCTGTAGTGTTTTTTTTTTCTTTTCTCTGAGTCGTCTGTGTTTTTTGTTTGGTTTGGTTTTTGCTCATTTGTATTTTTCTGTTGGGTTATTTCTCATTTTCTTATTAATCTCTAAGGTCTTTTGATATATTAAGTAAACCAGACCTTTGTTTGTCATATGAGTTGCAGATATTTTTCTCCAGTTTTTTTGCTTGACTTTTGAGTTTATTTATAGTACTTTTTGAAGTTCAGAAATTAATTTTTCTACTCAAATGAATCAGTTCTTTAGTTTCTCAGCTTAGAGTTTGTCTTGCTTAGAAAGTCTGGCTCTCCTCCATAGTCATAAAAGTCTTCCATGTTCCTTTCTAGTATCTTCATGGGTTTATTTTTTTATGTTGAAATTGTTGTTCCATCTGGAATTTGCTTTAATGTGAGATGTGAAGACAAGATCCAGCTTCACTTTCTTCCAGATGGCAAGTTGGTTGTCTCAGCTCTCCTTGTTGAAGAATCTTTTTGGCCTGATTTAAAATACCATATTCATCATGTATGAAATTCCTGTGTGTTCTTGGATTTCTATCTGGATTCTGTTTTTCTTTACTCATTTGGCTTGTATTAGTACCAAATAGTTTTAAGTATTACAGATTTTTATTATGTTTTAATATCCAGCAAGTCTTGTCATTTTTATTTATCCTTTTTTTTTTTTAATTCCAGATTTTTTTCTGTCTAGTATCACATGTTGGCTTATTCATGTAGACTTTATATCAGCTTGTCTGTTCCTCCTTACCTCCCAAATCCTGTGGGTATGCTCACTGGGACTACATGGCCTCATGAATATCTCCCTTTCTCAAGGGAAAGCAGATTCTCCTGCATGAAAAGGTTTGTACACAGCCTTTCTTCAGCGGAAAACTGTCATTAGCCTAAATTTTTTGTCAGAGAATCCCACCTCTCTCCAGATCTGATGTTCTCAGGTATTACAGGAGGAAAAGGTTAATGATTAAAGAAGTTCAGCAATCCTTGAGTTAAAGTTAAACAATTTTTTCTTGATCATCCACTTAACGGTTATTAATGGGCACCTGCCACGTACCAAGTGTTGGGAAAGAAACACTGTCCTGCCTCTCATGGCGCTATGTTCTAGCTGGAGAGAAAGACATTACACAAAAGCAAACTCTAAACATGCATTTCCTCAGGCTCGTAATTGTAAGCACAAAAAAGGGAAGCCCTGGGAAGGTACTATGAGAAGGAATGGCCAGGTAAGAAGCTAACCTTCTCTAGCATGAGGGCAGGTCTTGCTAAAGAAGGGATGTTTGAGCAGATTTCTTAGAGCCTTTACCACGCACACTAGCAGAGAGGGCCTGGCAGAGTGTTTCCCAACCTTTTGACTGTGGAGCTCTTCCAGGACTCATTTCTGCAGGTGCTCTGTGGCAAGTGCTAACCTTTTGCTCTACTTGGAGGTCTGTAACTCAGACCCATCTCATCTGAGCCAAGTGTCCTTAGAAAGGTTGCGCACCTTGTTTCTCTCATCTATGAAATGATGTAAATGTAGTGGATTAAAACGAATATTTATTCTCGCATAGTTTCGGAGGCCAGAAGTAAGAAATCAAAATGTAGCAGGGCTGTACTCCCCCTGAAGGCTCTAGGGGAGAATCTTTCCTGCCTCTTCTAGCTTCTGGTGGCTTCAGGCATCCCTTGGCTTGTGATGGCATCACTCTAATCTCTGCCTTCATCTTCACATGGTCTTCTCCATAATCAGTGTCTTCTCTCCTTTCTCTTATAAGGACACTTGGCATAAGATTTAGAGCCCACCGGATAATCTAGGATGATCTCATCTTGAGATCTTTAATTATATCAGCAACAATCCTTTTTCCAAATAACATCACAATGACATACCTTTGTGGGGACTAAGACATATCTTTTGGAGGACACAATTCAACCCACTATAGCTGGGCATCATAGAACTTGTTTCAGAGAATTGTTGTAAAGATTTGATAAGACAGGTACGTGACGCTGCTGCCTTAGAGTGGGGTGGATGCTAAGTGCTAGTTTTCTCCTCACTTCTCCCTCTGCAGGTGTCTCTATTCTTAAGATGGTTTAGCTCTATTAATTTACAATGAAGAGGAAGGGGCTGAGGATATTCTTCTCCCACACCACCTCCACTGGGGGCAAGTTCTTTTAAATGAGGAGTCAGGGGAGGGAAATTATGCCTCCTCTTTCTCAGGGCTTCCCTTTTCTGAGTTCTGGGCC
>NW_011888817.1:10711634-10738251 GCF_000151845.1 Pteropus vampyrus
AGTGCAGGCATACCCTCATTTCCATGTAGATCTCATCAAGAAGAAAGAAGTATGGAGAATCATCTCCCTACTGATAGCAATGTAAGCCCCACAAGCCTAGCTTGCCCACTGCTAATATTCCCAGGACCTAGATTGGAGCTTATAACAGTGCCTGACACCTGGTAGGGACTCAAGAGATAGTTGTTAAATGTGTTAAGTGAATCATGCCACACCCAATCCTGTGGAAACAAAGGGGAGCATAAGTGTAGCAGCAGCAATGGCCTTGGCACAAAGTTCTCCAGTGTTATCATGTTTAGAATAAAATCCAAAGTTCTCCACATGACCTAGATGCTCCCTTTGACACACACTGCTCCAGCCACACTGGCTTTCTTGTGTCTCCCTTGACCGTGCCAAGCATATTGCTGCCTCAGGACCTGTTGCAGAGGCATTCCTCTGCCCGAATTGCACTTCTCTACCACCCCACAAGGCTCACTCTCCTATATTCTTCAGATCTCTCTTTAGCTATCACCTCCTGCCTTATTTTCCTCGTTACACATATTATTGCCTGCCATTATCTTAAACGTTATTTATGGATTGTCTCTTCTCTTTGAGAGTTATAGCTTCACAAAAGCAGGGGCTTTGTTCACTACTGTATTCTTGGTGCTTGGAACAGAGGATAGCGCATAAACATTTGCTGTTGAATGAATGGATGGCGAAATAAATGAACATGGGCCCTATCACAAAGCTATCAACAGGGGTGGGACTCAGTAGAGTCTTGGAGGAGAAAACAAAGAAGTCATTACCCAAATGAGGAGGATACAAAGTGTAGATGGCAGCTAGATCAAGCCCTATAGAGGCAGATCTATTAGACAATAAGGAGTTGTCAAGGATGATGAAAGGTATATAAGGTCCCTACTGGTCCACGTGGTTCCCATGTGTAAATGAGAGGAATGACACCCTTTCCTCTAAGTGGATGTAGCCTTGTGCAGGGGTGAGTGGAGTGCAGGCTGGATTTCAGCTGATACTGCCCTCCCTATCCCTCCATGGGCAGGTGACTTTGTGCAGGGCACAGCTTGGATAACCCTACCTGACAGTCTTAGGGCATTGGTCAGTCAAAGTCTTGTTAGGGACAAACTTGAATGCCCACCATGGCATTTCTCTGTTGCCAAGTTTGGGGGGAAAAAATAACTACCCTGAGTTTCAGCTTGATGAAGACATTTGACTGAAGTCACATGGCAATGAAAGAGCAGAACTGTGATCTGAGCTCCTTGCAATCAAATGACTTGGTGTGTGAACTTGCATCATCCTCTTGCTACTCAAAGTGTGGCTTGAAGACCAGCTGCATCGACATCACCTGGGAGTTTTAAAGAAATGCAGAATTTCAAGCTCTGCCCCAGAACTACATTCTCAGAATCTGCATTTTTTAATGAGATCCAGGTGACTTTTGTACATATTAATTCTGGGAAATACTACACTCTACTGCTCCTGGATTTCATGCTGCTCTCTCTATTACTTTTCTATTCATCTTGAGGCTGGGTCACTTCTACTTTGTCCATCTGGCCCATCACCAAATGTCCACAGGACCGGTAATCTTGGAGTCTAGAAAGGGCACTGGACATTTAGTTGTACTTCAATATATAATGTTGGACAAATTTTTCATTCCTAAGAGCATAGGCTTACCAATCTGGGACGGCAGGGAGGAATAATGACCCAGCACGTTCATGAAGCTCAGACGACTTGATGGATGGGAAAGTGCTTTGTCATATGCAAAGATTATTGCTCTCACATAGTATAATATGAAGGCCCCTAACAGCGCCCACTTATCTCTAGAATGCTACTTCCACAGATTAGAAAGAGGTTGAAAATGAATGGTCTGGGGTCAGTAGACCCCAATTAGAAGACTAGAACAGACACAAGAATCCACAGATTAATTTAGCTCACAGGAGTTACTAGTTGACACCTGGGGGCCTCATACAGGGCTTTGATCATGGGGTTAGCTCCAGCCTAGGGAAACTTTGAAATGGAAAGGTGGGCAAAGGTTAGGTGGGACATTTTCCAGGGAAGGATACCATGTGTGGCGAGTTATTGAGAGGGAAGGAAGGCTCCTGCAGACAAATGGCCTGCTCCTTCCCATTCCCGACTACTGCTTGGCTGTTACACTTTTCATACTGCATCCAGAGGTTCTGTGCCACATGGAAGTGGTTAGTAGCATTGGAGCCACTTGGCTGGTAATGAGCTTGGGGAATGTCATTTGTTAGGAAAAAACAGCTCAGGCCACGGTGAGAATTCAGCTGGGTTATACTGATATCACTTCCCACCTCTAATCAAAAGTCTGGACACAAGTGAGTGTTCAGTAAATTCTCAAAGAGGGAATAAATGAATGAATGGAAATCTTTGCCTTTATAAAGCTTTCTCAGTCTCAGTAAAATCTACCCTAACCAACCTGTTTTAATTAAGCTCACCCATCTCTGCTGCTCTCTATTTTGCTTACCCTGCTCTATTGTCTTTTTTTTTTTTTTTTTTGGTCCATAGCACTTATTCTCTCTTAACATACTATATAATTTACTTATTTATCATGGAAATCCACTAGAACATGGCTCTTTATCTCTTTTAATCTACTGATACATCTCTAAAACAGGGCTTGGCACATAGTGAATGCTCAACAAATATTTGTTGAATCAAACTGAATTAAATGAATCAGAGAGAGTGCCAGTGTCAGGCTTAAGGCTTAAGCTCTTGTCTAGTTCTGCCACCAAATTTTTGTGTAACCAGGGTACATGCCTTCTTTCTTCTGTGCTTCAGTTTCTCCATCTGTACAGTTAAGAGGTTAGATCTACCTTAAAGGCACTGTCAACCCTAATTCTGTGGCTCTGCCTGTGTAACAGTTGCCTTTGGAAGATTGTTTGCACAAAGTGGTGAAGAGAGCTGATGGGAGAAATGAACAGACCTGGGTGGAAGTTCTTGCTCTGATACTTCTTGAGTCCTGAGACTTTGGATGAGACTTTTGACTTCTATTCCACATATGATGCTCCTAGCACAGTTCCTGGCATGTCTTAGGAATTGACTAAACCTTAGCTTCTCCCTTCTTCTCCCCATCTGGGCCTGGATGCCTTGTTGCCAAATGAGCCTCAACTCACACAATCACATAGCAATGGACTGAAAGAATTTCACAAACTTTAAAATATTCCTCAGATGTTAAGGGATTTTATGACTGCACACATACCCCAATCCCTTGCCTCCCTCCACACAGACGAGATTGAGACTATAGTTGCTATTTATACCCAAATCATCTCATGATTCACTGGCCTCACTGCTCATCAGAAATGTTGCACCTGACAACACCAGACTCACACTGGGTTTATCAAAGTCTAATTAAAACTTGATCATCATGTCTAACATGTTACCTTATTATTTTGGCTTAATTAGGGTGATGAGAGGAGGCTGAAAGCAGCAATTCCAGCGGTGCCATGATACAACATCTGGAAAGGCATGGGGTTTAGCCAGATGAACAATTAAGCAGAGCTATACACAAAGCAAGGATGTTTGCATCTGACAGCTGTCTGGCCAGCCCCTCTTCAATCCAGGGTTTGTGAAAGCCAGACCAATGTGCTCCCTTCTCCACCTTCTGAAATGTTAGGAACTGGCCAGATCCTGTAGAGAACATGGTGGCAAAGCCACCACTGTGAGGAAAGTCCTGCTGTCATGGTTTTTAGTCATTGAGGGAAGGGAAGAGGGAGTATCTGACAGCGAGAGGAAATTTAGTCTTCATTTGGTCTTAGATTTGGTCAGCTGTGCTCATGATGCTGATGTGAATCATGCCAGAAAAAACTCAGTCCACTTTGAAATGTCATCACTTATCTTTTCTCTTATGAGGAACCTGAAATTGGGCACTTTTGCTTCTGCTCCCAAGAATAGGCAGAATGCATGGGGTAAAATGTTCAAATGATGTTTAAAACTCTCACTGATACCAAAGCTGAACACTGCTCCATTAGACTTACTGGAAAGTTAGGGTAGGCTAGCTTTAGTAACAAATAGACCCACTGGCATGAGGCCTCTAAAATGCCTTCCAATGATCCCTGTCTCCTGGCTTTCATACTCTTGTGCAATTCCCTCCCTTCGAGTGCGGACTGGACCCAGTGACTTGTTTCTAATGAACAGAATGCAGCGAAAAGATAGGATGTCATTTCTGAAATTAGATTGTAAAAGATTGTGATTTCTGTCTTGCTCACTCTCCCTCTCTCTGGCTCTGCTTGCTTTTTTTTCTGTGATGAAGCTGCCATGTTGTGAGCTGCTTTTTGGAGAGGTCCTCAGAGCCAGGAACAGAGGGCTGCCTCCAGCCAACAGCCCATGAGGAGCTAAATCCTGCCAATAATCATGTGCGTGAGCTTGGAAAAAGATACTTCCTTCTCTAGTCAAGGCCTGGAATGAAAGTTCCCCTGGCTGACACCTTATTTTCAGCCTGTGAGGGACTTTGAATTAGAGGATTCAGCTAAGCGGCACCTAGATTCCTGACCCACAGAAACTGTGAGATAATAAATGTTGTTGTTTTGAGCTACTATTATTCAGGGCAATTTGTTACACTGCAATAAATAATTAACACAGATCTCAGTACCTACAGTGGCTCAAAAGAAGCTTATTTGTAGTAGTTGAAACCATGCATATTGAGACTCTGTCATTTCATTGGCTTCCAAGATTGCCCTTAAGTTGTTTGTCTCCATTTCAGCCTGTTGGAAGGAAACAAGAATGTTATGGAGCATGGGAAAAAAATTTTAATTTATTAAAAATTTTTTAAATTGTGGTAAAATATACATAACATAAAATGTACCATTTTAACCATTTTAAATGCTCTGTTCAATGGCATCAAGTACAGTCACACTGTTGTGCAACCATTACCACCATCCATCTCTAGAACTGTTTTTATCTTGCAAAACTGATGTATGAGAATTTTTCAGGGCCAAGCCTAGAAGTGGTACACATCATTTCTTCTCATATTTTAATGGCTAGAACTTCGTCTCATGGCCACACTTAACTGCAGAGGAGACTGGAAAATGTGGTTTAGCTGTGTATCCAAGAAGAAGAAGAAAACATGGATTTTTGATGAAATGCAATTAGTTTTTTTCACATGTATTTACAACAGTATCTACATTCCAAAGTAAAAACTATTATTATAATGCAAACACCACTAATTCAAGGATAAACTAACCCACAGCCCCACATGATTATGTGAGCTCCATAGCCCCTCACTTGTGTGCACTTAATATTAAAATCAAGGACTTTTTAGAGAAAGCTCTAGATGGCTAAAGATTCCCCGGTGTTTTTCTGAGAAACTGCAAAATGGACTCTAGACATATTATATATCCATATCAGTGTTCACTCCCCGTGCACTTTTTAATTTTTTTTTTTTTAATGGCTTGGAACACTTGCAAGAATCCAGGATTTTGCTCTCTTAAGGTCTCTCTTCGTCTGAAGGCAGTTTTTTTCATCACTGTCCCATCCTATCAAAGATGGCTGAAGTGGATTGATGGCGCCATACCATGTGACATCTTCTCTTCCCCAACTAGATGACAGCAGCTTTAGATCAGGATGCTCTGGGGAAGCCCTGCCCATCCTAGAGTGGCTTTGCTTTCATTGTCAAAAGCAATGCGCCCTTTGGGGCCATTTGATTCTTACATTGCTTGAGATATGGCTAAGGTTACTGTTTCCATTTTTAAATCTCTCATTTCTAGCACCTTTTAGAGTGTGTTTTCATGATAAAGTGTCTATTGATGAAATAAAGAAGAAAAAGCAGGAAACCTGTAATCTCTTGCAGTTTCTCTTCAAGCTCACATATTAGAGTTTGGGGTGAGTGGCTTTGCAAATTCTCTTTTTGCAAAAAGTTCATTTTAAGACCCATTACCTTAGAAATTGCCAAATGGACTGAAATTTTCATTTCTATATGAGTATCTGGCATTTTGAACACTTTGGGATACTCCAGTTCTACATGTCTGACTTTGGGTTGTGTCATGGTAATATCTGAGCAACCATTTTTTGATATATATTGGCTCATGGTGCCTGGCTGGGTACAGGTGAATAGAATGTATATGGAAGAAAAGTCAAGATGAGTAAAGTTAGAGACATGAAAATGCGGTACATACTCGGAACTATAAGTAGTGGGGGAAGAAAATATAGTGGTGACAAGCAAAGGCTTTGGAATCTGACAGATCTGGATTAAAATCCCAGATCTGCCCATTTCTGTTGTGTGATTATGGGTATGCCATTAACTTCTCTTTGCCTCAGTCTTCTTATCTTAAGATAGGACAATAAAAAATCCACCACATAGGGTGGTTGAGAGGACAAAGAGAAATGTGTGTGTGGCATTGCATCTGGACTCTATTAAAAAGCCAGGTCCAGATGCAACCTATTGATGCAATCTATTGTCTAGTAGGCAAATATAAATGTGAATCTGGCCCTAAGAAGGTAGATCTATGCTAGAGATATAGTTTAGGAAATTATGAACATAAGGATTATCATTAAAATCATGGGAGGGAGTAAAACTATATCAGTTAGGCTTTGTTGCATAGCAAATCATCCCAAAATTTAGTGGCTTAAAACAACCATGTATTATTGTTCATGAGTGTATAAGTTCTGTGATCTGGGCCAGGCTCAGCTGATGGGCTTGCTCATGTGTCTGTGGTCTGGCAGGTTGGCTGGGGCTAGCTAGTCTCACATGGCCTCACTTGCCAGCTGCTTCATTGGTTACTGGCTGAGGTAAATGAGCCATAGCACTTCATCACCCAGGAGCCTAGTCTGGGCTTGTTCACATGGCATTGAGGCCCAGGCTTGCAACAGGCACAACATTGCTTTGCCATATTTTCTTGGCCAAAGTAAGTCGAGTCCAGTTCAGATTCATCAGGTAGAGGAATAGATCCTACCTCTTTGATAGGGTGAATTATAAAGTCACCTTACAAAGAACATAGACACAAGGAGAGGTAGATAATTGAGAACATTTTTGCAAGTAATCTACCAAAGAACCTATAAAAGATTATGGTATAAAAGAAAGAGAGAAGAAAGACCAGCATATAACTGTCATCCAAGGTCAAGAAGAGGAAGACTGAGTAGCCTAGGAGGTTGTGAGAAGAGCATGGCTCACAGAATCCAAGGAGAAGAGAATTTCTAGAAGAGAGAATTGGTTAACAGCCTCAAGGCTGCTGAGAATCCAAGGGACAAAGGGGCTGAAATGTGACTAGGGGAATTCCAAATGGAGGTCACTGGTGATGATGAGGGCAGGTTCATGGCGAAAGCAAGACTACAGTGGGTTTTGGAGAGAGTGAGCCATAAGTATCAGAGACAAAAACAGTGTTGACAATGTTTTCAGAATGTTTTAATAAGAAAGCGAGAGATCTGGTAGGACCTATTTAGGAGTAGAGGGAAGAATAGGTTCTTCAAAAATTTTTTTTAAAAGATGGGGTACTTGACCAAGTTTCATTGCAGTTGGGAAGAAGCTAGTAAAGGAGTGGTTGAAAAATATAGGAACATAAGGAATAAATAAATAAGAGTCCTGAAAAAGTGGAAGGAAATGAGGTCCGAGATGAATTATTACTTTTAAACAGAAGAGACCTGTAACTGAAGAGAGACAAAGAAGGATAGTTTTAGACTTAAGGATATAGGTGATAGAAAAAGGCTGAGGTAGTTCTTCTTTTGGATGGCTTGTATATTCCCTGTGAAGTAGGAATGAAGTCATCTATCTGTTCAGAGAAAAGGGGAAGTAGATTTAAGAGAGGGTTAAAATCTGCAATAGCCACTCTCCACAGTGGAGAATGAAAGAAAGATGACAAGGGAAATAGAGAAGGATTGCCAGGCAGCACTAAGGGTCCATTTGAAGTCTGAGACCATAAATTCAGAGTGGCGCCAATGATTTAGAGTGGTACCAATCTGTGTGGTTTTCCAGCAGTGCTTAGCAACCAGAGATGACTGATAATTGGATTCACTCAAAGTTGGTGTTTTGCCAGGAGTTGAACTGGGAGAACACTGGGGCAAGGGTATTGGTAAGAGAGAGGTTGAAGTGATAAGAAATGGTATCTAAGTGGATAAGGAAGGAAGTAAACACAGGAGGGGCTGATATACAGAGAGAAATGAATGCTGGTGTCATGGGGCCAGCAAGGTAACATCTCAAGTTCATCTGTAAGGAGTGAATGTCACAGTGCTTTATATAGGCCATACTTCTCAATCTTCTCCACTCATTGACCTCTTTCAGTTTGCTCCTAACCAAGCACTCAATACCACATTACCCTAACAACTCAGCCCAAAAAGAGGTGGAAAGAACAGGTGATCAGTATAGATAGGGCAGTGAGAACCCATAACTGACACTTCCAAAGGCTTTCTGTAAATGAAACCAGCACCTGCTCAAGTGCTGAAGTCAAAATCTTGGGGGTCACCCTTGAGTCCCTCTTTTCCTCACTCTCAGTTACCAAATCCATCACCAAGTTCTGTTGGTTCCAGTTTCCAATATAGCTCAAGCCTGTCTATTTGGGTCCAAGCCACCATTATTTCTTACCTGCACCTCAGAAATAGTCTTCCCACTGGTTGCTGTGCTTCATTCTCTGCTCCATCAAATTCACTCTTTATACAGTAGGTGGGGGTGCTCTTTTAGGAACGTAAGTCAGATCACATGTCACCACTCCTCTGCTTAAAAATCCTTCAAAGACTTCTCGTTGCTCTTAAAATGAAATCAAATTCCTCACCACTGAGTTTAGGCCAAGGAAAACTGTAGCAGGACGGAGCAGAGCAAACATGGAGTACTGTATAAGTCCAGTGCAGTTTGGAGAGGAAGGTGTGAGTAAACGAAGGATGGTCAGTGAGGCAAGAGAGTTGGGCAGAGGCTGCACCACCAGGGCTTTGGAAGAGGTGGTGGCAAGAAGCTGGGGAGAGTCACATTTTGAAAGGACCACTCTGGCTGCTGTGTGGGGACCAGACAGATAGCAGGCGAGAGTAACTGCAATTAGATCAATCACAAGGCAGGAGTTGATGGCAGCTTGGGCTAGCTGGCGTTAGAGAAAAGCAAATGGTTTTGAGAGTTTAGGAGATAAGATGAAAGGCTTGGAACTTCCATTCTACTCCTGCTCCTATATTTGCTGACTAATGCCTATTCACTATTCCAAGGTCAACTTCCACCTTCTCATGGAGTCTTTCCTTGACATTCCAGACGATGTTATACAGAAGAAGCACAATAAATGTCTGTGCACCTGGCATGATGGAGAATATTCTTGTAAAGGTGGGAGGGACTTGAGCATGTACATGGACAAAGAAAAAAGATCTGGTAGAGAGGATAAGAGTGAAGATATCAAAGAGAAGAGGTAATTGGCAGAGTGAGGTTCCCAAGAAAGAATTTGGAACCCAAGTGGAAGGCCAGCTTTGGATCAGAGGAAATGTGTAGTCCTGTACTCCCACTGGGCTGGGATTACACTGGAAAACAGTGATCGTGTGCCAGGGACCAGACCGACCCATGGTTACCAGCTCTTCCTAGTTTGAAACCCCTTTCTGACCTTCAAAAATATTTCCTGGACTTCCAGATGTAGCTGTACTTTTAACATCCATTGACGGAAAATGCACATGAGTTCAGAAAAGATTTTAAATGAATTTTCTTTGTATTAATCACAATTTTATTTACTCTCCTTAAAAATAATATATATACATGCAAAATAAACTTTTTTCTAGAAAATGCCTGATGCAATAAAACTTTGCAAATCTGCATGCCCTCTGCCCTAGACTCTTAAGTCTACAAACTGGTATTCAAGATCTAGTCTACACTATCTTCTAATGGAAATTGATACCGTCTATGACTGTCTGTCTTCCCATAGAGTGGGACATCCTTAAAGATGTCCCACCCCACCCTACCCCTTTTTTTTATATCCCTAGCACCTAGCATAAGACATGAGACAAAATAGATTTTTAAAAATTCTGCTTAAACAAATGAAAATAGAATTATTTACATGATGAATTTATTATTATTTAAAATGAGATGCGCAGATAGTCTCTCAAACTCAGTGTCTTCTTAAAAATCTTGACTTCTTTCCTCCTAATGATTAAAATAGTTCAAATCCAACCCATTTCCTTAAGGTCCTGATTTTGGATTCCTGTCTAAGCTGAGAGACCCAGCCCTGGCTTGAGTTCATCTTTCTGTTTCTAGACAGTCTTCAGCAATGTGTCATCTTAGTAAAGTGCCTGGCTCAGTCCGCTAAATGTACAGGCACATCCTGTCCTTTAGATATTCTAGCTCAAAACTCGAATTTCTGCATTTGCACATGTTTATTGGGCTAAATGTATCTTGTAGGATTAGTTTAAGCCACTGCACACAGCTGACTTTTTATTTTGTACATTAATATACACACCTGAAGGGAGGAATCACCTGGCCTTATGTGAATGAAATAAAGAGGATTTCAGCCATTGGCACTTTAATGTAATCCTTTTGATGGGAGAGGCCAACAGAGACACCAAATCCCAGGATGTGATTCTTTAACTTCAGGCTGTCCTTGGAATAATGGAGAGAGTTGACTGCAGGAGCTCCTGGGGACACTACTCACCAGGAACAAATTGACAAATGGATTTGAAAGTTCAACTGGAGAACCAGCTGCCATTTCCCAGGTGGCCTAATCTTCCCATTGAGTAAGCGTAGTTCTGCCAGCCACCAATTTAGAGTGGTGAAAATATTCCACCCAGGCAGTAGAACACAAGCATTATTGCTCTGGAGGTGTGAGAGACTAAATAGAGGCTTGACATGAAACACGCACATACACACACACACATGCACACTCAGAGGTGTGCATACACACATATACACAGAACTGGGGACCAGGTGGCCCCCAGCTCCCTTCATATACCCCCCTCCATTTCTGCCACCACTGGCCTGGTCATTCCCCTCTTTCACTGAAGACCTGTTGTTTCTTTATCTTCCTTTATATCCTAGTTGCTGAGTACCTTAAAGTCCACATAAATGACTCATCTATTACCCCATCATTGTGGGCTGGATTGTTTCTCCCCTGGGCTCATGTGTTCAAGTCCTAACCCCCAGTACCTCAGAATGTGACTCTATTTGGAGACTGTTGAAGGAATAAATTGTTCATGACAAGAATGTGTTAAGAATGCTAAGGTGGATTTTATTCAAGGGGAGACTATAGAGATTGGTATAGGGACTACAGCAGTGGGGGAGAGAGATTGGGCTCAACTCCAGAGACAATAAAGAAAAGTGGATTTTATAGCCAAAGAACTGGGTTCAAGGATTGGTGGATGGAAAAATACTTAGGTAGACATCAAGGGTAAGGGAAGTGTCTGTCTAAACCAACCTAAGGAGATTCTTGCTGCAGGCAACCTGGGGGGTGGTGGAGGATGAGGAACCTATCAGAAGTGGAGAGTGATAGGATATTGAGGGTGGGGGATGCTGGTTAAAATGACTTAGCAGGATTCTTGCTAAACTTGGACAATGCGGAGATCAACATGGAAGCCCAAAACTCAGGACCTATTTGAGAAGAGAGTTCAGAGGAGCCTGACTAGAGTTTGGTCAAAGAGAGAACTTTTGTCAAGATAAGGCCCTTAAAGAGTTAATTAAGTAAAAATGAGGTCATATCCTAATGCAATATGACTGGTGTCCTTACAAAAAGTGATTAAAGCACACACATAAACACACAGACTGAGGGATGATTGTGTGGGGACATAGTGAAAATACAGCCATCTGCAAGCCAAGGAGAGAGGACTTAGAATACAAGCCTGCCAACACCTTTATCTCAGACTTCTAGCCTCCAGAACTATGAGAAAATAAATTTCTGTGGTTTATACCTTCCCGTCTGTGGCATTTTGTTATGGCAGCCCTAGCAAATTAATACACCCATCTTTTGGGTTTTTATGCCTCCTCATCCTCCAACAACACCTTCTTCTGCTCCAAAATTGATGCTCAAGTCTTTCCCCTGGACTCTAAAATATCACCAAATCGTACTTGGTACTGCCAAAATTGTAATTCTAGCACCCTGCCCTCTGATTACAACCTATCCTTACATTCACTTTCTCAAGTGTCCCCCACTAATCATTCTGAAACCCAATTATTGATTCTCTCCTTCCCCAACACATACTTTTCCACTTTCCATCAGCATCCCTTTGTCACTGAGATTTTATCACTGAGATTTTGTACTCCATTGCCATAACCACACCCTTGCAAAGAGTCTTAACTCCCTTGCCCACCTCTTCATTAATTATACTCTTGAGAAATTCCAGCTATGGATTAACTCAACCACATGCCTTCTCCATGGATGCATCCAACCAGGTTATATACATCACACACCTACCAGCTTCTCTTTGTTTCACTTCTACTTTGATTCCTTTCTTCACTTACACTAAGACAAACTAAGAAATGTCATACTAATCCCACACGAAAATCAGCCTGTGTTTAGAAGGACCCTCATCAGTGGCCAGTGGTCCCACATTTCTCCTGATACCTCATTTCCTGCTCTCCAAAAGGTCTACTTCATGCTTTCCCTCTTGCAAACGTCCTGTGCCCCAATTTTCTTGGCTCCTTTCATAGTAAAATTTCTAGGAGGGGCTGACCATATAATATGCTATGCCTGCTCATCTCCCAGTTATTCTTTTACTAAGTGCAATCTGGTTTCAGTTCCCACTGCTCTAACTGTAAGTAATTTTGTCAAGGTCACCAGCAACCTCCTTGTTACTAAATCTTGCAGATACACCACTGCCTCATTTTACTCTTAATCAACCTTTTGGCTTCATTTACCACAGTCGATTACTCTCTCCCCAATCAAACACTCTCCATGACGTCACCCCTTCTCGTTTTTCCCTTATTCCTCTGGCTCCTTCTCAGTCTTCTTGCATGTTTTCTCTTCTCGACTCGATTGCTGTGTGTTGAACTACTGTGTTATCTCCTGTGTCCCCAGGAGTCTCCTTGCCACCTGTGCTCTGTCGTCACTCTCCTCACACTCTATTTCCAGAGCTTTTGATGGCATCATAGGCTGGTGACTCCCTGAATTATATGCCCAGACAAAACTCTCCTCTGACTTCCTTATGTGCATATCCGATGATCTCATCGATCGCTTCACTTGATTCTCAGATTTAATGTGTCCAAAGGTCCTCCAGTTCCTCTCTCCCCCCACATCCAAACTTCTAGTCTTTCCCACCTTTGCCAAAGGCACCACCCTCTGAGCAATTTCTCAAATCAGAAACCTGGGGACTATCCTTACTTTTTCTTCCTTTCAATCCCTTCCCCCACATCCAAACCCTTATCAAGTTTAATTATTTCCATCTCCCAAATAAAACTTGAAACAATAGACTTTTCTCTCTCTGTTTCTGCCACCCACTAGTCCCAGTAACTTTCATTTCTTACCAAGACAGCAGGAAATGGGGTATCGGGAGAAATGTGGGACTGCTGGCGCCTGATGAGAGTCCTTCTAAAGAGAGGCTGATTTTCATGTGGGATTAGTATGACATTTCTTAGTGTAAGTCTCTGTCCTCTTATCGTTTCCCTGATTTGGCTCTCGGTGTCTGCAATTTATTCCCCACATAGCAGAGAGTAATCTTTTAAAAAACACCAATCGGACCATGATGTTTCCCTGCTTCAAACTTTCAATAGCTTTCCACTACGTTTTAGATGAAACGAACCCTCCTTATGCTGACTTAACTGCGTCTGTGTGGTCTGAACCATATCTAACTCAATGGTTTTCTCATTTCAGTCTCTTCTCACCAGTTCTATTTCAGCCCCAATTAGAAATTTTACCTTCTCAAACAGAACAGGCATTTTGTTATAATCAAGCTGTACAGATGCTTTTCTAGCTGCCTTTAATATTCTCCCCCGCACTATGCATGGCTGGTTCCTTATTTTTTGTTTTATTTATATTTTTAAAAGTCATTCTTATTCTTAAAATTTATATATATTGAAATAAACAAATATAATGTAGTTTTGACAAGTGGATACATCCGTGTTACTCATATCCCTATTAAGAAAGTTCTGTCACATCTTCTCCCAGTCAATTCCCACCCCCGACCCAGAAGCAAACCCCTGTTCTGACTTTTTCACCATTGGTTTTGTCTGTGTTAGAACTTCATATATATGGACTAATATGAGACTTTCATATCTGGCTCCTTTTTTTCAGTATAATATCTATATTATTTATCCATGTTGCATATATCAGTGACATATCTTTTTATTGTTTATTAATATTCCATTGTATGAATATATCACAATTTTTAAAGCCCATTCTCATACTGATGTATATTTAAGTTGTTTCCAGTTTTCGGTTATTCAGAATAAATTTGCCATGAACAACTATTTGAATGGACATTTGCTTTTATTTCTTTTGTGTAAAAACTTGGAACCAGAATTACGGGTAGTTCTAGGCTTAACTTCATAAGAAACTGTCAGAGATTTTTTCAAAGTAGATATACTGTTTTATATCCCCACAAACAATATATGAGAATTCTTGTTGCTCCATATTCTTAGTAACATTTTATTGTCAATCTTTTGAATTTTTGCTCTTCTAATGAGTATATTATAGTATGTATCAGATATCAGATATTTTTGTTATTGCCCTCAGGTCCCTGAGGCTCTGTTCATTTTTTTTTTACCTCTTTCTTCCTGTTGTTTGGATTAGATAATTTTTGTTGATCTATCCTCAAATTCTTTCTTTCCTCTGTCATCTTCATTTTGCTATTGAACTTATCCATTGAGTTTTTCATTGCAGTTGCTATGTTTTTCAGTTTAGAACTTCTTTCCCCTGAGACTTTATTTTTCCATTTGTTTCGAGAGTATTTGCATTGTTTTTTGAGAGCATTTTTATAAGAACTACTTTTAGTTTTTCTCAGATAATTCTGACATCTTTGCCATCTCAATGTTGACATCTGTTAATTGTCTTTACCATGAAACCTGAGATTATTCTCCTTTGTAGAAGTGCTTTTTTGGCTTATATTATGGACATTTTAAATATTACGTCATGAGACTTTGAGTCTTATTTAAATTCTATGCAGATGTTGATATTATTGTTTTAGCAGGCAATTAACCTGGTTAGCATCAGGCTTCAAGTTTAGGCCTTCTGCAGACTGTTATTCCAAAATTAGTTCAGCTTTCAAAGCAGTGGCAGTGCTATTTGAATCTTTCTCCTATGCGTGTCACCCAGAGGCTAGTCTTGGATTTGGATGCTGATCTATCCATTTAGTCTATGAGTTCTTTGATATACTGATCAGATCAGATATGATCGCATTCACATATGTGCAGTTTGAGGGTGAGCCCAAGTGTTCAAAACAACATTATGGGATAGCTTTTGTTAGCTCCTCCCTTTCTATGATCTATGGCACTCATTTTTAGTCATGAGTTGGAGCTTTAGTTACCCTACTCTGCCACATGCTTCTATAACTGCACCAGCATCCAAGGCCAAGAAACATGAAGACAAAGATAGATGGACGGATGGATGGATGGCTAGATAGATAGAGGTAGATAGATAGATAGATGGATATGGTTCATACATATATACATACATATGTACATACGTACGTACATACATACATACATACATACATACATATATACTGTGAAAACAACAATATTTTGTCTCACCCTCCTGAGACTAAACCAGGACTTTCTGTGCTCACTCTTAGTGTTAGAAGTTAAGTTTTTCACTCTTTGAGCCAGAACTAGAGGGCTTCTCTTTTTCTGCACTTCAGTATCACTTCTGGGTTTGAGAATGCATTGAGATTAGGTCAGGGGATACTAAAGAGAAAAAAATCTGATAAATTCGCCAAAGAGAAAAAAATCTGATAAACTCACCATCAGTTCAGTGGTACTTTGAATTCTTGTTGTCTTCCCCAACCTGCCTGCTACTATTTTATTTTCAGAGTCCTCAAATTGATGCTCGATATAATCTGTACAGGTTTTATAGCTGCATTCAGTGTGAGAGGCAGGGTCCGGGTGCTAATTTCATCTTATCCTGAATTGGTACCACTTTTATAGCTTTTTAAGGTGTAAATTTATTTATTTTTATTTATTTTATTTTTTACAATTCAATAATATGTCGTGTGTGTGTGTGTGTGTGTGTGTGTGTGTGTGTGTGTGTGTGTGTATAGAATTGTAAGATATAAATTTAGATAACTGATTTTGGATCTTTCTAATATAAGCCCCTAAAGCCATAGATTTCCCTCTAAGCACTGCTTTAGCTGCATGCTATGAATTTTGATATGTTATATTTTCATTATCATTCAGTGCGAACTAGTTTCTAATTTTTCTTATAATTTCTTCTTGGACATACAGGCAATGTTGAAGTGTATTTTTAATTTGGAAATATTTTTATGGCTTTTTTAGATATCTTATTATTAAGTTATTTCTAATTTGGGTTAGAGAATATTCTTGGTAAAATTTCAATATTTCAAATATTTATGGAGATTTGTTTTTGGCCCAGCATATTATCTATCTTGGTAAACATTGTATGTGCCCTGAAAATCATGTGTTTTCTGCCACATTAGGTCAAAGTGTTTGGCAGTATCATGTAGTTCCTTTAAAGTCTTACAGATTATTTAATTATCTGGGCTGATTCCAGTTTTTGGTTATTAAAAATAAAGGTGCTATGTTTATTCACGTATAGGTTTTTGTGTGAACATAAAATTTCATTTTTCTAGGGTAAATGCCCAAGAGTGCAATTGCTAGGTTTTATGATAATTACATGTTTAGTTTTTAAAGAAACTGCCAGACTGTTTCCCAGAGGGGCTGCACCATTTTACATTCCCCGTGGCACTGTGCGAGTGATCATTTCTCTGCTTTCTTGCCAGCATTTGGTATTTTCAATATCATTGATGGCTTCTCTTCTCTTTTTTTTTTTTATTTTCTTCCTTCCATTATGGTCAGAGGGAACATTCTATATGATATCAGTTCTTTTAAATTTGTTGAGATTTTTTTCATGACCCAGGATATGGTCAATCATGGTGAATGTCCCATGAGTGCTTGAAAGAAATGTGTACTCTGTTGTCAGGTGGAGTGTCCTATATATGTCAATTAAATTATGTTCATTTATAATGTTATTCTGATCTTTTTTGTCTCTAGTAATTTTCTTTTCTCTGAAGTCTATTTATAAGATATTAAAATTGTCATTCCTGCCTTTTAAAAAATTAATGTCTCATAGAATGTCTTTTTCATGTCTTTACTTTCAAACTACCTATGTCATTTAATTTGAAGGTAGTTTCTTGTAAGTAGCATACAGTTGGGTTATGTCTTTTTTATCCACTCTACTAGTATCTGTCTATCTTCTGATTGGTATTTAGACCATTTATATCTAAGGTAATTATTAATAAGTTAGTGCTTAAATCTGCCAATTTATTATCTATTTTGGGAGTTTTCAGTCAATATTTCTTTAAATACCACTTTCCTCTACTTTTGTGATTACGATGACACAGCTATCAGATCTTATTTTCCCACAGGTGACTGAGGCTCTGTTTATTTTATTTTAGTCTATTTGCCCTCTGTTGTTCAGATTGGGTCAGTTCTATTGTTTTGTCCTCAAGTTTACTGATTCTATCCTGTCATCTCCACTCTACTATTGAGCCAACACAGCAAGTTTTTCATTTGTTATTATATTTTTTAGTTTTTTTATTATTATTTGGTTATTTTTATAACTTCTATTTCTTTGCTGAGATTTTATTTTTTTCATTTGTTTCAGGAAAATGTATAATTTATCGTTAAGCATTTTTATGATGGCTACTTCAAAATCTTTGTCACACAGTTCTGACACCGGATTCATCTCAAGGTTGGCATCAATTGTCTTTTCTAATTCAAGTTGTGCTATTCTTGGTTTTTGTTTAATGGATAATTTTCATTTGTATTTTAGATACTTTTTTCCCAGTGTGTTGGGAGACTCTTGATCCTATTTAAATCTTTTATTTTACCAGGTAGTCACTTTGTTTAGGTTTAGCATGTGGGCCTTGCCTATTTTTTTGGACCGTGCTTCCAATGGCAATTTAATTGTCTGAGCCTTCGTGGTGATGTTTTGGTCCGCTTGGTTTATTTGGTGCTGTTGGAGTCACACTGGTTCCTGCTGGTGCTGTTTGGTGGGGAGAAAGGAATTTCCCTAGGTTACATGGCTGGATGTCTCTCAGTGGAGAAGGGATGTGGTAAGATACTTCTCTAGGTGTCCTCCAATTGCCTGGTTTCTTGGGGAAGATGAGAAGAGTTTTGGGTCTGTGGGGACAGTGAGACATCCTGAACCGTGCCACTTGCCATGACTGGGTCCCTTTTTCTTAATGCTGCTTACTTACCCTGGAGAAGGAGAGTCTCCAGCCCAAAGGAAAAGAGGCTTTCAGCTTGCTGTCTCTTGGTCTCCCCACCATGCTTTACACACTGGCCTCAATATCTTTTGGTGGAAAAAGGGAGTCTTAGACCCATCTGGGAAAGAGAGTTCCTTTCCTGGTTAACTGATCTCCCTTAATGGAGATGTTAGGCTCACCTGATTTTGCTCAGGGAACTTCTGCTCAATCCAGGGGAAGAATGAGCCTACGTGGGCTGCCTTCTGTTAACTTGGAAGTCAGGAAATGCTGGGCTGCGTGGCCTTCCTTTGTTGAGTCGGGGAGAGTGGGGGTTGGAACACAAGACCCCTTGCCATTGCACTGTTCCTCTAGTCCTGGTATGGCAGACAAGCTCACCTTCTTTACTACTTACTACCTAATTACTCCTTACTAGAGTTCTCCTTTGGTTATCTCTTGTACCAGTTTCAGGGTTTATGGTTGGACTTAGTAGGGAGGAGCAGGGAAAATGGGTCTATGCCATCTCTGTGAACTGGAATCCTGATAATTACTTTTATTTGTCTTGTCTTATTTATTCCTTTGTTACTTTTTTTTTGCTTTTTTTTTTTTTTTGGTTAATTAAATATTTTAACACTCATTTTGGTTACTCTACTGGCTTTTTATCTATGTCTCTGTGCAGTATTTTTAGTGATTTCCCTGAAGATTATAATGTACATCTTTTATTTATTACAACCTCCTGGGGGTTTTATAGATTTGCATTTTACACTTAGGCTTATAATCCATTTGAGTTAATTTTTGTGAAGGGTGTAATATCTGTGTCTAGATTCATTTTTTCCATGTGAATGTCCAGTTATTCTAGGACCATTTATTTTAGAGGCTATCCTGTCTCCATTGTATTGCCTTTGCTTCTTTGTTAAAAATCAATTGACTATACTATTTGTGTGGGTCCTTTTCTAGTCTCTCTATTCTGTCTTATTGATCTATTTGTCTATTTTCCCACCAATCCAAAACTGTCTTGTTTATTGTAGCTTTATAGTAAGTCTTGAAGTAGGGAAGTGTCAGTCCTCTGACTTTGTTGTTTTTCCTCAATAGCATTACCTATTCTAGGTCTTTTGCTTCTCCATATAAACTTTGGAGTCAGTTTGTCTATATACACAAAATTACTTGCTGGGATTTTGGTTGGCATTGCAATGAATCCATATATCAAGCCGGGAAGAACTGACATCTTGACAATAATGAGTCCTCCTATCCATGTATGTGAATATTTCTCCACTTACTTAGGTTCTTTTTTTCTTTACCAGGGTTTTGTAGTTTTTCTCATATATATTTTGTAATATTCTGTAAGATTTATACCAAAATATTTCGTTTTTCTGTGTTAATGTAAATGATACTGTCCTTAATCTCAAATTCCAATTATTCATTGTTTGTCTGCAAAAAAGCAATTGGCCTTTGTATATTAACCTTGTATTCTGAAACTTTGCTCTTATCACTTATTCCAGGAGATTTTTTCTTGTTGTTGATTCTCTGCTATTTATGACAATTATGTCATCTGTGAACAAAGACAGTTTTATGCCTTCCTTCCCAAGTTGTATACATTTTATTTTCTCTTTTGTCTTATTGTGTTAGAGATGGCTTCCAGTACAATGTTAAAAATGAGTGGTGAGGGGAACATCTTTGCCTTCTTCCTCATGTTAGCAGAAAATTATCTAGTTTCTCACCATTAAGTATGATGTGAACTATAGGTTTTGTAAATGTTCTTTATCAAATTGAGGAAGTTCCTTTCTATTTATAGTTTGCTAAGAGTATTTATCATGAGTGGATTTGGGATTTCGTCAAATGCTTTTCTGCGTGTATTGATATGATCATGTGATTTTTCTTTTTTAGCCTGCTGATGTGATGGATTACATCAACTGATTTTCATCCAGAATATTTTTTAATGGCACCAAATGTATATATATATACACACACACATATGTGTGTGTTTACCTTTTTATTCTCTGTCATTGCCACTAAACTATAAACTCAAGCACCTAGTATACTCTACACGCAAAAAATATTAATTAAATGCATGAACTATTCCCTACTTATATCTCCATTTATATCTCTTGAGATGCTATAGGAGGAGGATGGCAATTCGTTGGAGTCCAGGTACAATGGAAGAAGCCGAAGGGAGAGATGCCATGCTATCTGTTCTCTGTTCCTAGTTCCAGATGCCAGCTATAAGCCTCAGTGGTCACAGGGCTAAAGCCAACAGCTGATTGAGTTGTTTTGTTGAGAGATATCACAGACTCAGGGAACAAGCAGAACTGCTTTGGGCCCAGGTGACAGAGTGTGACAGAGTTGTAGAAAAGACTGTGACCCTGTTTTATAAATGCTGTAATCCACCAGGTAGGAGCTTGGCGCTTTAGTAATTTGAGCATTAAATGTGATCTCCTTTGTGTCTGCAGGCTGCATTTGGCATATAGACAATGTGGGAAAGAATCAGAACTCTGCTTGATATGCTTTAAAATATGTCTAGATTTTAAAAAATTCTAACCTGTTTCCTCTTAGGGCAGCTTCTGTTTATTCTGAGTTCTAGTCCCTGGAACGATCAGTTCCATTTGAGTGGTTTCACATGCTCAGATGTATTGTCTCACAATTCCCAACCTGGCTGGTGGATACCTCTTTTGGATCTCATGTCTAGAAGATTCAAACTCCTATAAGCCCAGAGCCCTCTAGCCCAGGAGGAGTTCTCCAAGAAGCCCGTTCCTTCCTCTACAACCATGATTGGGCTTATTTTACTAATATTCATGTTCTAGAAACTTACCTGCTTGCAACAACCTGTACTCTTCATTTTCAGAAAATCTTTGGCTTTCAGGCTTGAAGGTTTCTGATTCTTGTTCAGTATTTCTAATCATAGCTGCCTACAGTGAACACCTGTGGGTCCTCCACCCCAAAGCTATTGATCCAACTTCTGGTTAGAAAAAATCTTTAATTTCCTTTGAGGAGTTATTCTTTCTCCACTTTAATTTCCTGTGCTTTGGGTGGGGTTGACCCCTGCCAGCTCTCAGGGTAGGCCCTAATCAGCCTAAACCAATCAGTGTATGGATAACTTTAGCAATGGGATTAGCACGAGTATGATCACATAGCCTAAGTGGACTAACAAGAGTCAGACCCAGGACTTCATGTACACTGGAGAGAGAGAGACAGAGAGAGAGAGAGAGAGAGAGAGAGAGAGAGAGAGAGAGAGAAGAGAGAAAGGGTATCTATACCCGCTGGGTATAGATTGCAGTAGATGAAAGATCTTGGTGCTGTAGTCTTATACCTATCAGCGAGGAACCTGTCAAAGGCAACACATAGGGGAGATCAGAGACTAACCAAGAGACAGAGGAAACTGGGTCTCGATGACATTGTTTTAACCCTGCGTGAAGCCAAGCCTGAAAACCATCTTATCCCCTGAACTTTTCAGTTTTGTGATCCACTAACTTCCATTTCTGATTAAGTCATTTGGGGTTGGATTTTCTGTGATTTGCAGCCAAAAATATCCTGAATACACTATTCGTTTTTCTTTAGACACTCACAGCAAATGTTTCTTTACTTGCTTTATCTTCTTTTGTGTGCTGGCATTGCTGCTGACCAGGGGTACGTGGTCCTTACTCTTATTTTCCTGTGGACTTTGAATTTATAGCTTTCCACTGAGCTTGATTTCTGTGTCCTCTCATGGGAATGCCTGACCCTGATCCCACAATCCCACATTCCACCTGCAGTGCTGTCTCCTGAGTCACCAACACTGTCTTAAGCCAGACTCATGATTTTGGTTTCTACCTTGCCACTCCCTAGGTTCAATATCTGGTACAAATTTTAATCAAATTATTATAACTCATTTAGAACTATGCACAGGAATAATTTTACTCTACTCAACATTTATACTGATCTGTGTGTGGTCCGAACTAGGCAAACAGCTCCAAGCAACTTTCTCTTCGAACCATGCTATATACATTTTGTTTCTGCCTGTCCAGGACCTCTCTGAGCCTCAGAAACCAATTTCACCATAAAAGTCAAGTTTTATTAACTTCCAGAGGGAACCTGAGAGGAGAGAAGAGGGGGCCAGGGTGCACATTAGGCTAGGATGCTTGTACTTCTTTTAGAGATGTGATGGAGACTGCCTGGGAGTCACATTCATCAGTTCCAACCCAACTTCTAATATGAGCTGAAAATCTGTGCACTCACATATGTTGGTAAAGCCCAGTGAATCATCACAAAGCCGGCATCTCAGGGTGTCTGTTCCTGCTGTATAGACACTCAAATTCCTGAAAGTGTCTGGAAGCAGAGGTGCCACCCAAGAAATAACACTTCATCCTTTTGGATTTTCCTGTAAGACAGGAAGAATTGTGAACTATCTTTTCTTGATGTGTAGATGAAAGTAGCAGAGACTAAGAATCATGGGGCTACAGAATGTGTATCAGAGCCTGAAGGGCCTAAAATTAGTTTAACTTGTTCTTCTAATTTATAGATAGAGGAATCAAAGTTCAGAGATATCAAGTGACTTGTCCAAGGTCACCGAGTCAGCTGGTGGCAGAGTCAGGATGAAGATTAAGGTCTCTTTGCTTCCAAAGCAGTGCCCTTTTAATTACGTCCTCTGGGCCTTTATAATCAGCAATAGAATGGCTTCAGGGTCCTACACGAACATTTGACTTTTAAGGACGTATTAGTTTCAGGAAAAGTTCAGATTTAGTCCTTCATGTAAGGAAGTATCTCAGTTAGCTATTTTAAGGTAACAAATGACCTAAAACTTAGTGAATTCAAAAAACAATCATTGAATGGCTAGAGCTTGTCAGGCCACTTGCAGCAATGTTCACTCATGAGTCTGCTGTCTGATGGAGACTAATATCTTTTTAGGAGGGGCTCAGCTGGGATGGCTCATCTCTGCTCTATGTGGTCTTTCATCCTCCAGCAGGAAAACCTGGCATGGCAGCTGGGCAAGTTTCCAAAAGAGAGAATGGGAGTGCTCAAGTCCTTTTGAGAGGTAGACTCGGAACTCATGCTATTTTGCTTCCATCACTTTCCATTAGCAAGAGCAATTCATGAAGCCAGCCCAGATTCAAGGAGTGAGGAAAGAGACTCTACTTCTGGGTGGGAAAGCGTGCAAAGTCACATTTCAAGAAGCGTGAATGCAGGAAGGGAAATAATTATGGATTTACAAACAACTTACCTCAGGAAATGTGATGGCCTCTTGTTTCAAATAAGTGCCTAAACCATCCTAGTTCTTGGCATAAACATAGCAGGAGCTTGATACCTACATATCAAATGAGTTTTTCCATCTCACTGTTAATGGGAGTTCGTGTGGATGAGCTTATGATGTGTGTGTATCTGTGGGGTTGTGCGTATGTTTATGTGTACATGTGCATATGTACATGTGAATTTGTGTTCTTTTAGGTCTTTTGAAGTGCAGGCTTCTGCAAGAACATCTTATAAAGACAAGACATTTCAGGACCAAAGATAGAAGCCTAACCTGAGTGTACAGGTTATGTAAGGCCTCCTAGCAGAACCCATCTCAAGTGGCAGGCCATAAATTAGACTCCATTCCTGGTAGCAATAGCACATTGGGTGATAGTTTTCATTTTCTGAGATCAGAAAATACTCAAATTTATATGCACAGAAAAAGTGTTTCCTGGAAATCAATCTCAAAAGGAACACACCAGGGAAGGGAGATCAGCTTTGTACACAGCCACCATCGAGGGGTCTTGACCCTCAGGAACAAAAACACTTTCAGCCCCTGATCCCTGAGGGGTCTTGGCCACTACCACTTCCAACATTTCAGTACATTCTAACCCACCTACGCTTTGTGGCCTCGGAGTGGACAAAGTCCATACCTCTTAGCTCAGCCACACTGAAGTTACAGACTTTGCTATAGCTAATATTAATCACTGCGTAGCTGCTGAGTACCAGACACTTGGCTGGGTGCTAAATGTATAGAATGAAAATAACAGCATGACCCCTGCCTACATATAGCTCACAGTCTAGTAGGAAAGGAGACATTAAACAAGGAAATAGTCTAATACATAAATATATAAAAATTGCGATAAACAGTATGAAGGAAAACAGCAGGATGTTTTAAAAGAGAATAAGAAGAAGCCAATCAGTTTGGAACGGGTCATTGAGAAAGCCCTCCCTAGAGAGGCGAAGTCCCAGCTGAGACCTAGAGGACATAAAAGGGTCAATCATGAAAAGGAAGAGGCCATTTTAAGCAGAAGAAACAGCGGGAACAAAGGTCCTGGGGCAAGAAAAAGTTTAGTGCTTAAGCACCTGAAAAGAGCTCAATGGAACTAAAATCTAGTCAGAGAGAAGTTCAACATGAGAGTATAAAAATAGCAGGGGCCAAATTACGCATGGTCTGGTAGGTTATGTTATGGAGTTTGGACTTTAGTGTAAGAGAAATACTAAAATAGTGTAGTGTTTTCTCAGATCTTTTCAGGAAATTCAGCTATGGCAACCTTAATCCCCACTGAGAATTCCTAGGTTAGCAAAGATTCTAGGAAACCAAGAGGGAAATAACTCTGGTTCATCTCCCTGTCCCCAAAGTGAACGGGTTTGCAAAACAACTTCTTGGACTTCAGGGCTCAAAGGGTGCAGCTTCCTTGGACCAAGCCGTATGACCTCAGATTGCATGTTGGTCCCCTGCCAGGCTTCGTAGACTTTTTTTCTCTCCTAATACTTGTCTTCTCTTCTTCTCATACTCTATGAGCCCAGAATGTATTGCTTCCACCCACCTCAGCCTTGGTCATTCCTGTCTTTGTTCTTACCTCTTCCTGCCTGGATCCTGAATTACACCTCCCCTGACCAAGACTTCAGGACTTTCAATCAGCACAAACCCGACACTTCACTCCTTCAGTCTCCCAGAGGTCCTGCCTCTTTTCTCTCCCCTGGACCCATTTACTTGCTAAATGGTCAATGACTCCGTCTCTTGGGAAAATCTTAAATTTGTCATTGCTTTGAACTAATGGCTGCTAATATTTCACCACCAGTAACCCCTTTTAGTCTTCCCTCAATCCTTTCCACTATCTTCATGGAAGAAACATGTCGCATCTAATAACAATAGCTAATCTTTATGAGCACGTTTTATATGCCCAGTATTGTCTTAAGTGCTTTCCATGCAATACCTTATTTAATCCATGTACAATACCATAATACAAGGCTGGCAGATGGTATTTTCTGAAAGTGACCACATATCTCCTGTTTCTGATGTTCTTCTAGACCTTCTCCACTCCCCCATTAGGAGGCAGAGCTTAATTCTCTGCCCTTGAGCCTGGCTGTCCCATGAATTGCTTGTAATCAATAAAGTGCTATGGAAGTGACTGAGTGATTTCTCAGGCTTAGACCCCAAAAGTGATGCAGCTTCCCCTTATTAGCCAAGAATTTCTCTTTTGTAGTTCTGAGCTGCTATATTAAAAGTTCAGTCGTAAGACTGTTAAGCTGGAGAGACCATGGGTACACACTCCAAGGAGCGACCTGGCTGTACTCACAGCCGACAGCCAGCACCACCTGCCATGCATGGAGTGAGCATCTTGCATGCCCAGCTCAGTTAAATCTTTAGACAGCAGCAACCCCAGATGACGTCTGATTGCAATCATATGAGAGCCTCCAATCAGATCTGCCCAGCCACGCCTTCCCCATACTCCTGACCGACAAAGCCACAAGTGATCATTTTAAACTAGTAAGTTTGGGGATAGTTTGCTACAAAGCAATAAGAACCAGAATAATAGGTATTGTTGTTGGCCCCAATTTACAGTTGAAGAATCTGAGACCAAGCCAAGCAAATCCACTGCCCAGGGTCAAAGAGCTAATCAGTGGTAGGACTGGAATCTTAGGTCTCTCACGCCACTAAGCCTGTGCTGTTTGTACACTATCCATCGGTTAAGCAGTGGTCTGCACAACTCAGCTATGGGGATGATATAAAGTTCTCAGCATGTGGACCCCTCCCCGCATTCAAGGATGGAACCCAAGTTGAGAGCTCGTATTCTAGCTCATTCATATTGGGATTAACCTCAGGGATTGCCCTCCAGCCTTCCAGGTGGATCCACATGCCGTAGATGACCTACGCATCCTGCCCACCCTGTCATGTAACTAGCAGGGATGTTCTAAAATATGGGAGGATTGTAGGACTTAATTCATGAGGGTATTTAGGGTATTAAGTGAAATCATGTATGTAAAGTGCTTATCACACTTCCTGGCAGTTGTATATGTTTCATTTAAAGGTTCCCTGAGTCTAGAGACAGAAACACACTGAGCTCTACAAACTCCTGTCTCCCTCCTACTGCTCAGTGGAGCCCCTTTAACTGTACTTAATTCACTCGATGGTACTTACAAAAAGCAGTGATTCAAGGTAGAACTCCACCTTCCCAGCTTA
>NW_011888817.1:10738693-10739269 GCF_000151845.1 Pteropus vampyrus
ATTCCTGCAGCATCTCCCCACTGGCATTACTGCCCTGCATTACTCTTCTATAAACCGTCCTCCACACAGCTACCAGAGAACTCCTTCCAAAACACAGCTCTGATTGCATCACTCTCTGATCAAAGCCTTTCGAGGACTCTCCATGTTTCCACAGGATGAAGTCTAGGCTCCTCCAGCTGACCCGTTAATCTCTGTGCAGTTTGGCTCCTGCCTGCCTCTCTCCAGCCTGCTGTCCATGGAACCCTGTTCATCTTACACTCAGGGACACTGGAGTGATCTATGCTTTTTCATTCTGCTGCATCTTGGTTTATTCGATTTCTTATTCCTCCTGAAATGCCTCTTCATCACCTGAAAACGCCTACTCATCCAACCCAAATATGAAGCTCTCCCTGACCCACACGGGCCCCTGGCTCTGCTCTCTGCACATCCTGGGCTTGTTCCCCTTATGGTGTCCATCACCTTGGAAGGCAACGATTTGCCTCAAACAACTTACCTCAGGAAACGTGATGGCCTCTTGTTTCAAATAAGTGCCTAAACCATCCTAGTTCTTGGCATAAACATAGCAGGAGCTTGATA
>NW_011888817.1:10740504-10750577 GCF_000151845.1 Pteropus vampyrus
CTGCACATCCTGGGCTTGTTCCCCTTATGGTGTCCATCACCTTGGAAGGCAACGATTTGCCTGCAGACCTATCTGTCCCAGCAGACCATGAATTCTTGGAGACAGGACCCTTGTTAGCTACCTGACACCTCCCACAAGACCAGCACAATAAGGCATTAATGAACAAGTGCTGAAAAATTTTTAGATATGAAAATTGTTACTGTTATAATGGCACCATACAGGTAACAGTGCCTTTGGGACTCCAACCTATCACCTTGGCTTCCTATAAGAATGCAGCCTCAGCAACTCTGCCCATGTGCCTCTTCTTCTCCTAGGTGCCACCAAAACCCACGTGTTGATAGGTTTCAGCACCCAGACATACCCCCACTTCATCTATCTTTCTCTTCTCACTATCCCAGCCTCCCAGACTCCTTCGGATACTAGAGAAGAGAGCTTGCTGCTTCCATACCAACCTAAACCAGGGAGGGGCAACTCCTAGTCTACCTTTTGGACCTCCTACTTTCTCACCTAGGTTTAGTTAAGACAAAACAGAATGTTCAAGAGATGCATTTATTGAGCAACCAGGGAAAGCAAAGAAGAAAGAGGTGGCTAGTGAATGTAAGATTTTATGGACTCTAGGCTTCCGTTTGTGTCTGCCCTCCATACTAGGCTGTACACTTCTTCGGGGCATCTTAGACCCATTGAGAATATTTGTGGAATGAATGAATGAATGAAAATGAATAAATGGTGTCGTTGAGTCACTCACCTTGGCAGATTATTTGCTCAATTCTTTCATCAGGACACTGCTAAAAGCCGCCCTGCTGGGTCACTTGTGTAAGTGTTACTGGAAAACACTGCAATAGATGCCTTGTCAGAGGTGCAGGAAAGCTGTTCCTTCAGGATTTCCCAGGGCACAGGATGCTTCAAGGCCGAGTCCCGGTCTAGGAGAGGAGACGCTGGAGGAGAAGCAACATTTTCTTATGGCCCGAGACCTGAATTCCAATTGTCCACTTGAAAGGGATACCATCATCCAACTAATCTCTGCTCCAGCCCTCAGGGTAGACCTGTGAGAGGCTGCCAGAAACCTGCCAGGTGTTTCATTTTTTGAATTGGTGTGTAAATGACATCTAGATGCCTTTCTGGCCAGAGGGAGGTTTCTGCTTAATTCAGGCTCTGGAGAGATGTCTCAGGCAACCCAGCAACCCGCAGCCCTAGCGATGAGGTTTATCTAATTGTACATGCAAACCCACCTCTCTGTTCTGCTTCAGGAGGCTTTGCTATTTCTTGCACATCCTGCAATGCACGAGCTGTCACCTCTTCTGTGAAGCCTTCCCAGCCACGTGGCTCACAGCCTCCACTGGAGCCCCCTCTCCCCAGACTACATCACTCACACATAACCCACCCAGGTACCCATTAGCTTTTGCTACTTAATAATTACCACATAATTTGTAGACTTAAAGCATTAAGCGTTACGAGCTCATGATTGGGTGGGTGTTTATGCTGGACTCCAACAGCTTCAGTCACCTGCCTGACAGGTAGGTACTCTTGGCTGGGGACACGGAGCCACTGAGCCACACATATCTCCCATCCTCCAGCAGGCTAGCCTGAGCTTGTTCACATGACAGAGGCAAGTTCCCAGGTGACAGCAAAAGCAGCAGGGTTTCTTCAAGTCTAAGCTTGGAACTGTCACAAGGTCCCATTTGCCTCATTCTATTGGTTAAAGCAAACCACAGAGGTCAGTGTTGGTTCCAGGGTCCAGAAACAGGTTCCCCTCTCAAAGGGAGGAGCTTTGAACTCACATTGCAAAGAGGCATGAATACAGGGAGGGAAAATACCCATCCACCACAAGGGGTCTGTTTTTGCTGTTTCGTTATTTCAACTTGAATCTGATAAGGAGTAGGTCTGAGGCTGAAATCTGTGGACTTGGACTCCAAAGTAACTGTCAAGAGAAAGTCTAGCATTTCACCTGTAGCTTGTGCTTTGGTGGCTACAGACCTAGATTTGTGTTCTGTCTCTGCCACTTACTCTTCATGTGACCTTGGGATAGTCACTTGTGCCTTTTGAGCTTCCATTTTTCTTTTCCACAAAATACAGATATTACTAATTCCGACCTCACAGTGTTGTTGTAAGGATTAAACGAGATATGGGTGTAAAGCCCTTAGCACAATGCTGGGCATGAAGTAAATGCTGAATGAAAGTGGCATTTATTATCAGTATTATCGTTAAAAACAAAAGTCATTATTTTACCAGCCAAAACCTAAAGCAGGGGAATCCTCATCTCAAATTCTTATACTAAAAGTTCCTCAAGGGCACGAACTATATGTACAAAAATATTCACTGCAGCTTTGTTTATAATAGAAAAAGAATTTGAAAGCAGCATAAACATCCAACGACAGGGGGTTGGCTAAATGAATTTGAGTACATTGACCCAAAGGGTTGCAGTGTAGTCATTAAAAATGATGTAGAGCTGTGTGTGCTGACATTGAAAGCCGAACAAGACTTATTGTCAAGTGGAAAAGTTTATAAAGTAGTACATTTAAGTACATCGCCATCTATGTAGATATATTTATGTGTAGATATACCCATAGAAATCTTGGTGGAAAGACAAAAAGTTTAATGTGTCTATCTTTATGTGAGATTATAGGATCCTACCCCCCTTTATCCTAGCTTTTCTAATTCTTCTGTGATAAAATGTGTTACTTAACTAAATTTGTCTATGATATTTCAATAAAACCGGGAAAAAAAATTACAATGGGACAGTAACTCTTGGATCACCAAAAACTAATGCCATGTGCCAGGCCTTGAACTTGGCACTAAGAGTTTTTAAGCCCTTTAACATCAGGCTCTGTGCTGGGTGCCTGGTTTGATGAAGCTGGCTACTCCATGGGGATCTGGGTGTGTTCGCAGGAATTCTCAAGGGCCCAAGCAGTTTACACTTGACCTGTAATGTTGGAGCATTTTTTCCCTGAGGAAAAAATTTCTCTTCCTGTTCCTCAAAACACCTCAACAGTCCCCACGAAGTCAGTGTTATGGGGAGAGATGGCAAAGCTGTCCTCAGTGCCTGCTCCATTCCCCACCCAGCAACATGAGAAATAGAGGGAGAAGGACTGGCCCCAGGAGCCCAAGCTTGCAGCCCAGGCCATGGAGGTAGATGGGGTTCCAGGGCTGGAACAATGGGCTGTAGGATGCCAGCTTCTCGTCTTGCCTTCATGGCCTGGGCCTAAGGGAGAGTGTGAGTCCAAAGCAGCACTACTAACAGAAAGGAAAGGAGATAGCACTCCCCACCCTATTTAGAGGCGCAGAGTTATTAAAACTCAAAAATGTCCATTAGCCATAATTTCACCCCAGAGACCCTTCAGGCTTTCAGGGGAATAAATGAACAGTCCACTCTGTAGCCCTGTCTCTCCCCATCTCACCTTAATCCCCAACTGACTTCGCTCTGAGTCTCCGTGCACTCTCCTGGGCCCTGAAGCATCTCCATTAGGTCCCTCCCTTACCAACTGGCCTCGTTCCTCCCGTAGAGGCCCTGTGGGTCAGTGTATCCTCTTCTGAGTCTGCCGAAAGCAAAATTAATAGTCCCTAGCACTCACACATGAGGAGATTTGATGCTTTTCCCCGGAAAGGTATTTGTCACAGCCTGAACTATTAAGCACGGGTAAAAGTGGGTTACCTTGATGAAGCGGCCATGGCTGAATTCTGGCAGCTGGGAAAGACTGGGAGTAGTTGCTGAAATGGCAAAATGACTGGAGACTCAAGGGACATGAGAACTTGGGGATTAAGATAACGAAGAAAACAGGGTTTAGGAGAATAATATACTGATTTTTAAAATATTTAGCTGAGTCATCTCCCTCCCGTGTCTTTGGGTAGACCAACAGACCATTTCCTTGGTTACTCACAGAGAAGCATGGTGGATATGGCATCCGCCCTTGGAATGCCAAAACGCAAACGTTTGTAGGCGTGTGTGGATGTAATGTTGAGTCACAATATTGTTAATTATGAGGAAGTTTAGGAATTGAGGCAAACTTTCTCCCACCCCCATTCGCTGACAATTAAGGCAGGCTGGCTGTGAATTTCTAGCCATCATCCTTTTCTTTTCCGACTCCCGTAATTGGGTTAGAATGCCTGTTAAACTAGCATGCCTCCAGAACTTGAGCTAAGTTAGAGTCCTTCATAAATTAGGCAATAAATTGGAATATGTTTCCCCATCTGCTATCCAAATTTAGGATATCTGTGATTTCTCATGAGGCACTAAGATATACAGCAAAGCCCAGGCTTCTGTGGTATTTACGGTGCTTGGAAGGTGTATGATAGTGGTGGAAACTCTGGTCTGTGGCCTTGGACAAGTATCTTAATCTCTTTGTGCGTCTCAGTATTTTCATCAGCAAAGTGGGAATAATAAAAGCACCTGCCTCATACGGTCGTCATGAAGTTTAATAAGGTAATCCGTGAGAAATGCTTAGAACGCCATCTGGCAGAGAGGAATTCAGCAAACATTAACAACCCAACTACTGCAATTAAAGTTCATAAAATTCCAAGAGCATAAAGGCATCCCAGTACAAGAGACACACAAGGTAAAGGTGGCATTGATGAGCTCTCTCTCAGACAAGGTGGCCTCCCTGTCACAATTGTCTGTCTTAACCCAGCTCAGGTGAAACCCAAGTCCCTGCCCAACTTCACGCCTACACCGTTTCAGCTGGATGTGGCTGGAGGAAAACCTCAAACCATGCTGATTGCTCTCTCAGTTCATGTTCACCAACCTCAGACGGGCCTTTGGTGCAACCTGGTTAATCATCCTACTTGCGCTTGGCTCATGTTATCTCTAGAAAATTATCTTATACCTCCTTCCTCCTCCATCTCCTCCTCACTCTTAGCTATAACCTTGCTTCCTAGTTCCTTGAGAAAATGGAAACTCCGAGAGGATAGCTTTCACAGGTTTCCAGCACCTCAGCTAACAGCCTGATTGACACCTGCATTTTTGCCCGTATGTGCTACTCTCTCTACTGTTGACCTATAGGGGTGTTTGTCCTGGGTCACTGTCCCACCACTCATTCACTAGGTCTCATCCCTTAATGTCTGGGAAAGAAGCCTGTCAACCTGAAAAATATCTACTTTATTTCCCTCACATCAATTTTCTTTCTCTTTTGGACCATTCTCATAAGCATCCAAATGTTGATTTAAAAAAACAAACAAACACCTTCTGCATTACGCGTCTCTCATCCCAGATGCTGCCCCATTTCTCCACTGTCTGTACAGTGAAGCTTTTCAGAAGCATTGCCTGTACTTGCTCTAGCTACATTCTCACCTCCACCTCCCTTGAACCCGCTCAACCATCTTCCTTTCCTATGGCTCCATCCAAAACAGTGCTTGTCATGGTCACCAGTGCCTTCATGCTGCCTAATCCAGGTTGGTTCTCAGGCCTCACCATTCTTCGCCTCTCAGTAACAGCTGACACCATTGATCACTCCCTCTTCCCTAAAACACTTTCTTCTCTTAGTTTCTGATCCTCCTTTTACCTTATTTGGCAAAGTTTTCTCAACCTCGTTTGCTGGCTTCTTCTTATCTCTCTTGTCTTTCAACACCGAAGTGCAGTTTAGCTCAGTCTCAAACTCTTCTCAGTCTGAACAATGTTGTCTTACCTGGTTTTGTGACTTTAAATACCATGTCTAGGCCAATGGCTTCCAAAGATGTGTCTCCAACCCAGACATTATTTATTATCTCTCTTTGAATATCTAATGGACATCTCTAACCTAAAGTATCCAGAATTGAACTCCTAATAGCTATCCCCAAACGAGCCCCTTTAAAAGTCGTTCTCTCTCAGAAAATGGCACCTTTCGTCTTACATTTGTTCGTGCCCCAAGTCTTGGAATGATCTCAACTCCTCTCTCTCTACCTTTCCATATACAATTTGTCAGCAAATCCTGTTGGCCCTTCTTTTAAAATCGAGTCAGAATAAGAGTACTTCTTGCCACCACTAATGCTACCATCCTGGCCAAAGACATCATCATCTCTTACCGGGATTATTTCAATAACCTTTTCTATAGACCAAATATCTGTCTCTGTAAAATATATATGTTGAAATCTAATCCCCAATTTGATGGTAGTGGACGGTGGAGCCTTCGGGAGAGGTGAGTAGGTCACAAGGATGGAGTCATCATGAATGGGATTGTACCCTTATAAAAGAGTCCCCAGAGAGCTCCCTTACATCTCCCACCATGTGAAAACACAGTGAGAAGACACCTTTCTATGAATCAGAAGGTGGGTTCTCAGCAGTTACAGAATCTGCCAGCACCTTGAATTTGGACTTCCTAGTCTCCAGAGAAATAAATTCTTTTTGTTGTTTTTAAGCCATTCAGTTTACGGTATTTTTGTTACAGTACCCCAAACTGACTTAAGACAGCCTATAATTGGTCCTCTGGCCTCCACCACAGCACGTCTATTCTTAATAAAGGAGCTAGGTGGATTTTTGACCCTTTAAAAGGATCAGATTGTGGCACTTCTCTGCTACAAACTCTCCTTTAACTTTCCATTTCACCTTGAGAAAAAGCTAAAGGCCTTGCAGTGGCCCCTGCTGCCTCCAGGACTCTTGGCGGCATTGATTCTATTCTATCCACACTGACCTCCTTGTTCCTTGACTGCATCACACCTCAGAGCCTTTTCAGTCCTTGATACTCTCTCTCCCTAGAAAGCTCTTCCTCCAGGTGTCCACATGATTTATGTCATTCAAGTCTTTATACACATGTCATCTACTCAGAGAGAACTTCTCCAACTGTCTCAACCCTGTTTCTCCCTATCTCCCTTACTCTGCTTCATTACTTTCCACGTTACTTCTCCAATAACGGGGCTTCTAATTTGTTTTGTTCACCGCTATAACCCCAGAATCTAGCACACTTAGTTCTCAATGAACCTTTGTTTAATGAATAAATAAATGAAAATTAGTCTACCCTTCAGTTAACCCCCTGTCATGGGCATGCAGAGGTTACAGTGTTGGGCTGGCAGTGTGGTAGCGTCAGTGGAAGGGACCTGGGAGTTGGAATAATTTTGTAGCTTATAAATTATTTATGAAAATCTCTCTCACAAAGTCAGATTTGGCCTGGAGCATGAGGACAATCAAGTTTTCTAAGGTTCTACAATTCTAACATTTCTTTTTCTTTTTTTTTCTTTTCTTTTTTTTTTTTGGCATAAAGCGCCTGGTTTTCCTAGGTGGTCTCCCATCCAAGTTCTAACCAGGCCCAACCCTGCTTAGCTTCCAAGATCAGATATTGGGCTTGATCAGGGTGGCATGGCCATAGACCATGGACCGTGGCTCCATTGGGGCGCAAGCCCAGGACCTTCTTCGTGTAAAGCAGACGTGCTAACCGCTACACTATGAAACCACATCCATAACATTTCTATCTTAGTTTATATAACTCCAGAGACTACCATTGCTGAGGTAGGAGAAGATCCATGAATGAATGACGTATGTACCAAGCATTTGCCGTAGGTCTCCAGACCACTGTGGAATATTACTCCATGGGCATGTTATGCCTCCATTAAAACCCTCTGGTGGGAGGAGAGAAGGAGTAGTTAGGGGGATCATTTTATAAAGTATATAAGTGTCTAACCCATGTACTGTATACTTGAAACTAAAATAAATTTTTAAAAAACCCTCTGGTGGGGAGGGAGGGCTCTTTTTTTTCTGCTCTTCCCTGAACCTATGATTGTAACATGAGTTGGGCATATAGTAAAGTCTCTTTGATAAATTGATTGCTCCAAAATGTAAGACCCATGAAGGTTTTGGAGATGTTCTGCATAGAACATCAGTTTACCATCTGACTCTGTAATTAGCACTTTAACTAATTGATTGCTCTTTGTAATTATGGTGAGCTTGCGTACCTGTGTTCTTGTCCTGGCAGAGATGTGTTGGACAGTGCTGCTATAAACCCCACATTTCAGTGGTTTAACAAAATAAAAGTTTATTTTTCAGCCATGAAAAGTCCAGTCAGGTATTTGGAGGGTTGCCTTCTATGAAGGAATTCTGTTGACCCAGGTCTGTTATCTTGTGGTTCCACAAACCCTTAGGATATTGTAATTCTCTGTTACACCCCCTTCTGGAAGACATGGAAGGAGAGCAAGTGTCATGTATGTGAGGATCCTATGAGCCAGGCAGGAAGTGGCAAACATACCAACTCTCGTTCCTTTGGCCAGAATTCACTCACATCAATCACAGCTAGCTACAAGGGAAGCTGGGAGATAATATCCAGCTATATGCTCTGGAGGAAAAAATAGTTTTGTTGACCAGCAGTTTAGTGACTCCAATAATGGAGGAATTGAAGGTCAATGTTAGCCTGACCCAGGCCACATAATGACAACTTGGGTAATCTTGGATAAGTTAAAATTACTATCTTCAGTTCTCTCTTTCCAAAATATTCTCTTCCCCAATCTTCTTTTCTCCCCATCCTATTATCCCTTTTATAAGGGTGAAGAGTTTAAGATTTCTTTGTCCACTCTTTGGCTAGTTTTTCATTTTTTAAGGTTCTACTGATTGGCCTATCTCACAACCTTTGCTGACATCTAACATATGCTACATAGAGGTTTGATGGAAATGTCCATTTTGTTATACTATTATTATCAGTTATTGAAAGTGTCCCAGCAGAAGCAACAACATATGCAAAGGCTGTGAGGCAGGAAAGAGCTCAGGGTGACTGAAGAGCACCTATGGCCTGGAAGCTCAATTTGAGGGCACTGGTAATGGAGTAAGCATCTTGAGTCTACCATGATCAGCTGTGTGAGCTTAGGCAAGCTATATGATGTCCAGGGCTGCTTTCATTTCTCTAAACTAGGATAAGAGAGGCATTGATCTCATAGGTGTATATGAGGATTGAATGAGGTAACACTGCTAGAGCACTTAGAACTATGTCTGGCATGTTAGCTATTTTTGTTATAGTATCACCACTATTTTGTTATGATTATCAGCCATCTTTTGCCTAAGTTCTTGGTTCAGAGAACTTTTCCTTCTAGGCATTTTCTTCCTTTTTAATCCAGTGCCCAAATGACACAACTACCGCTCCTTGAAACAGAGTGCATATTTCTTTCTTTTCTTACTTCTTTTTTTTTCTTTTTTGGAAGCTTAAACAATACATATTTATTCTTTCACAGTCTGGAATCCCGAAGTCCAAAATCAGTTTCCCTGGACAAAAATTGATGTATTGGAAGAGCCATGCTTTCTCTATAGGCTTTAAGAGAAAATACATTTCTTGCCTTTTCCATGTTCTCTGTTAAACACATTTTTCTTATAGATGCTGCAGCTCAATTGAAATCCAAGCTTTGGCCCTATGGCCCAACTTTTCAGATGTCGTGTATTCCGAGCGCTTGAACTTTGATCAGCATCAGATTCATCTGTCTACTCTTGCCCTACTTTTCCATAATTACACTTGCTTTGTGCAGCTCGAGTCAGAGTTACATTTGTTGGATTGGTCATTCTGGAAATCCTTACTTTGCCAGGAGTTTCAGGTTCACCCATGCTGCAATTGTCTTTAAATTTCAGTTCAGAGTCAGATCCAGGAGTCTCTCTGAAGCCTGTCAGAATCAAACCCTTGTGAATGAGAAGAGCTTGGTCAAGCTCTCTGATGCTCCCCATGGGCCTCCTTCCTCAGCCAGAGAGGTATCCTTCCCTGCTCCTCCCGGACTTACTCCGGACAAGAAGGAGTCAATAGGATGGCCAGAAGTTCCGCCAGGTGAGGACCTCTGGAAACAAGAGATCCTTACAACCATAGGAATCTCTAGTCCCCTGTCTGATGTTCTTTTACTCCAAGTAACAGGCAACAAACAGCCATTCCAACAGGACAAAGGGATTCTGACAGCTCGTGGAGTTCACTGTAGTAGAGATGTAAGCTGAACAGAGCTGATTTGCTTCTGACATCCCTCTGCAGCATTCACCTGCACACACACACAAAAAAAGGTTTAACCCTTCACAGAGCCTGTCTCTAATTTACCTCTAATTATTCATTCATTTGATCAGTTAATGGAGAATTTAATAAACACTTATTATGTTGTAAGTACTAAGATCAGCATTAAACACACCAATATAAATAAGGCTGCTTCTTTCCTTGAGAAAC
>NW_011888817.1:10750627-10754482 GCF_000151845.1 Pteropus vampyrus
GGAGTAAGCATCTTGAGTCTACCATGATCAGCTGTGTGAGCTTAGGCAAGCTATATGATGTCCAGGGCTGCTTTCATTTCTCTAAACTAGGATAAGAGAGGCATTGATCTCATAGGTGTATATGAGGATTGAATGAGGTAACACTGCTAGAGCACTTAGAACTATGTCTGGCATGTTAGCTATTTTTGTTATAGTATCACCACTATTTTGTTATGATTATCAGCCATCTTTTGCCTAAGTTCTTGGTTCAGAGAACTTTTCCTTCTAGGCATTTTCTTCCTTTTTAATCCAGTGCCCAAATGACACAACTACCGCTCCTTGAAACAGAGTGCATATTTCTTTCTTTTCTTACTTCTTTTTTTTTCTTTTTTGGAAGCTTAAACAATACATATTTATTCTTTCACAGTCTGGAATCCCGAAGTCCAAAATCAGTTTCCCTGGACAAAAATTGATGTATTGGAAGAGCCATGCTTTCTCTATAGGCTTTAAGAGAAAATACATTTCTTGCCTTTTCCATGTTCTCTGTTAAACACATTTTTCTTATAGATGCTGCAGCTCAATTGAAATCCAAGCTTTGGCCCTATGGCCCAACTTTTCAGATGTCGTGTATTCCGAGCGCTTGAACTTTGATCAGCATCAGATTCATCTGTCTACTCTTGCCCTACTTTTCCATAATTACACTTGCTTTGTGCAGCTCGAGTCAGAGTTACATTTGTTGGATTGGTCATTCTGGAAATCCTTACTTTGCCAGGAGTTTCAGGTTCACCCATGCTGCAATTGTCTTTAAATTTCAGTTCAGAGTCAGATCCAGGAGTCTCTCTGAAGCCTGTCAGAATCAAACCCTTGTGAATGAGAAGAGCTTGGTCAAGCTCTCTGATGCTCCCCATGGGCCTCCTTCCTCAGCCAGAGAGGTATCCTTCCCTGCTCCTCCCGGACTTACTCCGGACAAGAAGGAGTCAATAGGATGGCCAGAAGGTCCGCCAGGTGAGGACCTCTGGAAACAAGAGATCCTTACAACCATAGGAATCTCTAGTCCCCTGTCTGATGTTCTTTTACTCCAAGTAACAGGCAACAAACAGCCATTCCAACAGGACAAAGGGATTCTGACAGCTCGTGGAGTTCACTGTAGTAGAGATGTAAGCTGAACAGAGCTGATTTGCTTCTGACATCCCTCTGCAGCATTCACCTGCACACACACACAAAAAAAGGTTTAACCCTTCACAGAGCCTGTCTCTAATTTACCTCTAATTATTCATTCATTTGATCAGTTAATGGAGAATTTAATAAACACTTATTATGTTGTAAGTACTAAGATCAGCATTAAACACACCAATATAAATAAGGCTGCTTCTTTCCTTGAGAAACTCATGGTCTAAAAACAAAACAGTTTATATAATAGAGTCCAAAATACTGCAGCAGAGGTGAGCAGTAAGTATTATGGGAACACAGAATAGGAAGGGGGCAAATTTTGCCTGCCAGGGGATGGTGAGTCAGAGACAGCTTCACAGAAGGAGCATAGCAGTCTTGAGGAAACAGAGAATCAGGAGTGTGCTAATAAGGTTATTTTGGTTGCGAGTTAAAAAAAAAAAAAAAAAAAACCAGACTGGTTAGTTCAAGTACAAGAGAGTTATTGTAGGGGTCCTAGTTGTTTCGAGGAATCCAAGGAAGAGAAGAACAAGTACATCTCAAGAATGGCAAAAACTCAGAAGTTTGGGAGATCTTGCCTCAGGAATCTACAATCCATCCTTCTAGAGGGCATGCATGGTCAGAGCTCTCCTCCACCAACTCCTCAGCTCTGGGTGTCTGAGGCCAAAATTCCAGATTCTTAGAAGAACCTGACTTGAGTCAGATGTCCATTCCTGGTTTATTTAGCTAGGCCTGAGAATCCAGCTAGATAGTTCAGACCTAGTCACTGAATCTAAAGGAGTTCTCAAGGAAGAGGGGTTATCATGAGTTTGGTGTCCACCCCAAGAGAGGGCTATTGCAAGGAGAGACAGGACATTAGGTTGAAGAGAGCAGCACTGGCAAATGCATTGAGGTATTGAGGCAAAACAGCAAGTTTGAGGGCACTTTCTTAGTGCAATCTCTGTGACATTACACGTACACCGAATATCCATTAATCATGTCATGTTTTGTGTGCCTGAAAGGAACCCATTATGTCAAATAGGTATTAGACTTATCAGGGTGATCATTTTATAAGTTATATTTAATTACTATGTTGTATGCCTGAAATTAATATAATATTGTATGTCAACTGTAATTGAAAAATAAAAAAGAAACCTGTTAGTTACAGTTTTTTAAGTTAAGGTTTGTTGGCTAACTTAAGCAAAAATGGAATTTATTAGAAACCTACAAGGGATGAGGGGGTCACAAATTGAAAGAGAGGTGGGAAAAAAAATCACACTTGGAATTGAAAAGACCTGAACACCTCCAGGAAATCTTGCTGGCAGACACCTCTCTGCCTTCCCCTTCTCACCACTGCTAGAATGAATAGAGTTGAACAATGTACAGTATGTGTAATAAGGTTTCTAGAGAGCTGGCAAATTGCGTTTTTGTCATAACTTACAGGATGAACATTAAAGAGCGAGTTATATGTCTCTTTATGTAGTTGACCTCCCCGCTGCCTCCTGCCCAGCGTTTTTCTCACTTTTCTAACACCTTCTCAATTTCCTTTTGAAGAATTATCTCCTTCTGGTGGATCCTCCCACTCAGTGCCTTGGTATAGTCAAAAGTAAACCTATGAATAAAGCCCATCTCTTCAGACTGTCTCCCTAAACTTTGAATTGTGAGCAGGGGCACAAGATGCAACACATTGTTCTTAGTGAGATGTCAAATCTAGATGTCAACTTTTCAGCACAGGAGCTGAAGGAGTCCCTGGGGGATGCTCCGACAGTTGATCTTCCACTCACTGCCCTGGTTCAGCCAAGGGTATGCCTAAGACCGAACTCAGTGATTCAGATCCCCCCTCTCCATCTTCATTGGGAGTGTATATTAAGGAAAAGGGGAGGCAGAAAATCACCCTCACTCAGCAAAGCAGCTCTCTGTCCTTATTGACTATGGCAAAGAAATTAAAGCATTTTGGAGTTCCCATAGCAAGAAGTAAAGTAAAAAATTTTTAGGGGTTCATGCTAGCTGGCCACCATTTATAAAATTGTGTAAGCTATAGGAAGAACCCAGGAGGTGTGGCTTTGTAAATCAGTTTAGGCAGGCACTCATTCTTATTGGACAACGCATGTGCTCTGATTGGTCAGTGCAACACACTGATTCATTGACACTAGTGCCATGTAAGCTGTATTCTGGATTTCATCTCTATTTACTATGTGTAAGGCACTTTGCCAAGTGCTTTACAGACATCACCTCAAGATTTATTAGGTATGGGTCTTATTTTGTGGGTTTTATTTACTTCATAGAAGGGGAAACAGGTTCAGAGAGGCTGGCTCCCCGTCTGTTAGTAGTACAACTACAGAGTGGTGGACTCAGGATTTGAACTCAGAGCCCATTCTCTTCACTGTAGTTATCTTGCCTCAGTTACTTAAGATTACTCACATCTGCAGAACAGTCCCACTTTGAATTTATGGCTCTTTGAGCCATGGCTTGAAGTGTTGTTTTTATCTTGACTTTCACTTATTGAGTTGGCACATGCAGAGAACACAGGTGCAGGTGGAATCTGAGAGTACTAGAAAAACTGGCTTTGTTTGGAGATTCGACCACATCACTGATTTTATCCTCGACCAGCAGAACTGTTTGTCCAAACGCAATCCTACGTGGAAGCTCGGTGCTGGAAACACTAGTGGCTCTGGTTGAAGAGGACCCCAGTGTGAAAACCATTGGTCTGGAAGAGAGTTGAGATCCACC
>NW_011888817.1:10754532-10782386 GCF_000151845.1 Pteropus vampyrus
CACCCCAAGAGAGGGCTATTGCAAGGAGAGACAGGACATTAGGTTGAAGAGAGCAGCACTGGCAAATGCATTGAGGTATTGAGGCAAAACAGCAAGTTTGAGGGCACTTTCTTAGTGCAATCTCTGTGACATTACACGTACACCGAATATCCATTAATCATGTCATGTTTTGTGTGCCTGAAAGGAACCCATTATGTCAAATAGGTATTAGACTTATCAGGGTGATCATTTTATAAGTTATATTTAATTACTATGTTGTATGCCTGAAATTAATATAATATTGTATGTCAACTGTAATTGAAAAATAAAAAAGAAACCTGTTAGTTACAGTTTTTTAAGTTAAGGTTTGTTGGCTAACTTAAGCAAAAATGGAATTTATTAGAAACCTACAAGGGATGAGGGGGTCACAAATTGAAAGAGAGGTGGGAAAAAAAATCACACTTGGAATTGAAAAGACCTGAACACCTCCAGGAAATCTTGCTGGCAGACACCTCTCTGCCTTCCCCTTCTCACCACTGCTAGAATGAATAGAGTTGAACAATGTACAGTATGTGTAATAAGGTTTCTAGAGAGCTGGCAAATTGCGTTTTTGTCATAACTTACAGGATGAACATTAAAGAGCGAGTTATATGTCTCTTTATGTAGTTGACCTCCCCGCTGCCTCCTGCCCAGCGTTTTTCTCACTTTTCTAACACCTTCTCAATTTCCTTTTGAAGAATTATCTCCTTCTGGTGGATCCTCCCACTCAGTGCCTTGGTATAGTCAAAAGTAAACCTATGAATAAAGCCCATCTCTTCAGACTGTCTCCCTAAACTTTGAATTGTGAGCAGGGGCACAAGATGCAACACATTGTTCTTAGTGAGATGTCAAATCTAGATGTCAACTTTTCAGCACAGGAGCTGAAGGAGTCCCTGGGGGATGCTCCGACAGTTGATCTTCCACTCACTGCCCTGGTTCAGCCAAGGGTATGCCTAAGACCGAACTCAGTGATTCAGATCCCCCCTCTCCATCTTCATTGGGAGTGTATATTAAGGAAAAGGGGAGGCAGAAAATCACCCTCACTCAGCAAAGCAGCTCTCTGTCCTTATTGACTATGGCAAAGAAATTAAAGCATTTTGGAGTTCCCATAGCAAGAAGTAAAGTAAAAAATTTTTAGGGGTTCATGCTAGCTGGCCACCATTTATAAAATTGTGTAAGCTATAGGAAGAACCCAGGAGGTGTGGCTTTGTAAATCAGTTTAGGCAGGCACTCATTCTTATTGGACAACGCATGTGCTCTGATTGGTCAGTGCAACACACTGATTCATTGACACTAGTGCCATGTAAGCTGTATTCTGGATTTCATCTCTATTTACTATGTGTAAGGCACTTTGCCAAGTGCTTTACAGACATCACCTCAAGATTTATTAGGTATGGGTCTTATTTTGTGGGTTTTATTTACTTCATAGAAGGGGAAACAGGTTCAGAGAGGCTGGCTCCCCGTCTGTTAGTAGTACAACTACAGAGTGGTGGACTCAGGATTTGAACTCAGAGCCCATTCTCTTCACTGTAGTTATCTTGCCTCAGTTACTTAAGATTACTCACATCTGCAGAACAGTCCCACTTTGAATTTATGGCTCTTTGAGCCATGGCTTGAAGTGTTGTTTTTATCTTGACTTTCACTTATTGAGTTGGCACATGCAGAGAACACAGGTGCAGGTGGAATCTGAGAGTACTAGAAAAACTGGCTTTGTTTGGAGATTCGACCACAACACTGATTTTATCCTCGACCAGCAGAACTGTTTGTCCAAACGCAATCCTACGTGGAAGCTCGGTGCTGGAAACACTAGTGGCTCTGGTTGAAGAGGACCCCAGTGTGAAAACCATTGGTCTGGAAGAGAGTTGAGATCCACCTGGCTGTGGTGCTCTCTGAGGTGAGGTAAGCCGGGTTGGCGTGTGTCAGCGCTCTCCTTGCACACACATTGCTCTGTGAAGCTCTGGTTTGGTATCTGGTACCACAGAGGTAGCATTCCCCAGCCCTGCACGATCTGACCAGGCTACAGCGTCACCGGGCACCTCAGCCCCTGAGAGGTGTGGGCTGGAATTAGTCTTCTTCTGAAGAGCTGGAGACCGCACGTGAATTCAGGTTCTCGCAGTTCTGTGATATTGTCCCTATCCTTCTACTCAGGTTTCTGCCTCCATTTCTCTCTTTCTCCCACAGTTACCACCGAGCCAGGAGCCTTGTCCTAAATCCCAGCTTGCTCGGCATGGCCCTGATTCACTGCTCAGGCCTTTCCAAGATCCTGTCCTCATCTTTCCTCTTCTGTTCCTCTGAACAGACTATTTGAATTACACCACGGTGTCACAGGATGGGAGATTGGGTCCCTTGGAAGCAGACCCTGACAAATTCATGTGAAAGTGATTTGTTATGAAGTGTTTCCAGAAAAACTCAGCAGGGGAGTGGGTAAGTGGGACAAGTGAAGGAAGAAGCCAGGCAACTTGTTATCTCAAGCAAAGTCTCACACAGGGTAACTTGGGTTTAATTTTATAAAGGAACTCTGAAGACAACTCGTCACACCTCAGCACGGCCCCAGTCAAGGGCGAAGGAGTTGAAGGGGTTATACCTTTCTGGCTCTCTGTGTGCACAGGCAAAGTGAGCTCCACTAGCCCACAGCAACCCTCCAACAAAGAGACACAGGAGTGGAGAGGGAGCTAAAGCTTGCTAGGAGCTGGGTGCACAAAGATGGCTCTGGGATCTTGGAAAAGGCAAGACAGAGCAGCGATGGCATGCACATTACGCTGAGTGTGGCCCCTCATTGGCCATAGCTCCTCTACTGTGATCCACTCTCCCAATGTTTGAGTTTCTTCATGGTGAAAGTGGGCAGACTCTGGTTATTGCCTACTCAATATCCATTCCCTCTTTCTTCCTTCCCCACTGAACCCTGATTTAGAACAACAATGTGCCCATTTCTTGGAGATGTGCCATGATGAGTTGCTAATCCAAATGTGGCAATACTAGTCCTTGCGTTCCTGGAAATTAGGGCTGGACTTTGGACTTTTGGGAGCTGTGAAATAATAGAAAAAATAGATATTAGCCTCTGCCTCTGGTTCTTGGCATAGAGCTCCTAAATCCCTTGGAATTTTCTGGGCAATAGGAATGTCTTTTGTTCTAATGAGGTGACTCTTGGTAGGCTCTTGAATAGTTTCAGAATGAGAGCTGGTCACCAGAAAGACCAGGCCATGGTTAGAAGGTTTGGACTTTCAAACCCCACCCCCACCCTCCAGGAAGGAGAGAGGGGCTGGAGATCCAGTTGATGACTGATTATGCCTATGCGATGAAGCCTCCATTAAAACCCCAAAAGTATGAGATTTGGAGAACTTCCGGGATGCTGAACACATCCCTGTGCTGAGAGGGTGGTGGTGGTTCACTCCAGCTCCATGGACAGAAGTTCCTGCGCTCAGGACACTTCCAGAACTTGCCCTATGTATCTCTTCGTTTGACTTTTCATCTATATTTCTTATCACATCCTTTATTTTGTAATAAACCAATCAGTGTCAATGTTTTCCCTGAGCTCTGTGAGCCATTCTAGCAAATTATTGAACCTAAAGAGGGGGTCATGGAAACCATGATGTGTAACTGGTTGGTTGAAGGTACAGATGACAACATGGGACTTGCGATTGGCATCCAAAGTAGTGGAGGGAGTCTTGTGGGACTGAAACCTTAACTTGTATGATCTAATGCCATCTCCATGTAGAACAGAGTTTAACCGTAGGACACAGAGAGTCGCTTGAATGTGGAACAAGCCCCTGCACATTTGGTGACTAGGACTGAGGTGTGGCAGTAGTGGGAGAGTAAAGCAGGAACACAGGAGTGCTTTTGGGTGATTGGACCTGCATGGAAGTCTCCTGAATGGTTCTGAGAAAGAATCTAATTCTTTAATAAAAGAGGGAAGGCAGGGTCAAAGCAACCTCTCCCTCTTCCTCCTTCCTCCTTCTTCCTGCCTTGAGAATGGGTGCCATGTCCAGAATTGTAGCAACCATCTTGTAGCCATGAAACAAAATACAGAAAGACCAAGAGCATCCTAAAGGCCAAGAGCACCTTTGACATTGTCCAACTGCCGAGTCATTTCCAGAACCTTCCTACCTCTAAACTTTTTGTGGTGTGAGAAACACAAACTCCTATTTGTTTAAACCACTTTTAACCAACTTTTCTGTTACTTGCATCTGAATGCATTCCTAAGCAATACAGGAGCCTATAGGAGTCTGGCTTGACTTCTTCATGCCCCTGTGAGTACCATATAAAGGATGGATGTGACCTCTCTGGGAAGCCAGTCTCAGAGCACAGCCATCTGCTCAGTCCTGGTTCCATCTGGTCTTGTCTCCTTCCTGTCCTGTGTGGATCATAAAAATGCAAATCTCTTGTGATCAGTCATAAATTAGGAACAGGCAAGGTAGACCAGCAGAATTAGGAAGCAGAGCTTGGAAAGATTCCCAGAAGAATGGAGAGGGAGAAACTCTTTTATGGGGCCTTTGTTTTATGTCCAAAGGCAAAAAGAGCCAGCATAGACACTCCTGAGATATGGTAATAATATTGATTTTAAAATACAACCACAAATGCAACTACCATTTATTGAACATCTACTATAGTTGATCCTTGAACAACAGAGGTTTGAACTGCATGTCCACTTACCCATGGAGTTTTTCAATAAATACTGTAAATGTATTTTCTCCTCCTTATGATTTTCTTAATAAAATTTTCTTTTCTCTAGCTTACTTTGTTGTAAGAATACAATATATAATATATATAACACACAAAATATGTGTTAATCAACTATTTATGCTATCAGTAAGGCCTCTAGTCAACAGTAGCCCATTAGTAGTTAAGTTTTTGGAGAGTCAGGAGTTCTACATGGATTTTTGACTGTGTAGAGGGTGGAGGTTATCACCCCTAACTATCACATTTTTCAATTCTCAGCCGTATATGCTTGGTGCTTCATAGTCACTATCTCATTTGTACAACTACTCACTGATGTGATTACTATTACACTCACATTTCAGATGAGAATAATGAGGCTCAGAGAGGTGAGGTCACTCGCCTAAGGTCACTCAAGTAGAAAGGGGCATAGCCTGAAGACACATCCAGCCTGTCTGACTCCTGTACTCATGGATTTAATCTCCATGGAGCAGGGCATCCGTAGGTATGAGATGCTCCAGTGGGGTAAAATGTAGGCAGAGGACAGGAAAGGGAGTATTCAAACTTGGCCTTGTCTGCAGTCCACTGCACACTCTCTAGGCTCCACAGAGCCCTTGGATCTTCTTCTATAGTCCTGAAACAATAGCTATTCCTCTGATGGCCAGTCCAGATGCTACAAGTCAACACCAACCTTTAGTTTTGGTTCGCAGAACAACCACCTCTCCATGCACACACACACAAAAGCATTCCTCTAAAGTGTGCTCAAGCCAGGCCCTGGCAAGTTATTCACCTGAAGAAGTCTGAGTCTTCCCACCCACTGGCATTTTTGCTATTCTGCTATGGGGCAAGATTCCTGACAACGAGTTTGCCACGTCTGGCTTGCATGTCTCTGGAGGCATCTTCATTTGATTGCTCCAAGTGTCTCTTGAGAGCAAAGTCAGTTTGGACTTCTTAAGACTGGACCATTGAGAGTTTGTTCCTGGTTTGTAGCATTTCAGATATCTCGGATCCTTTTAGCTGTTTGCATACCTCTTTCTGAGCTGCTGCAAGTGCTGTGGCTAATGGCTTATGACTGTGACCTTCTCTGGAGATTTGCCCTTGGCTGATATAAAACCACCCCATCCCCTAGCCTAGGGGTTACACTCCTCCCCCCAGGAGCATCCAATGACTGACTGGTGAGAGGGCACAATCACCTGGCCGCTCTGTCTCATTGAGTGACCACACTGCTGTGTGGTTTACACTCAGGAGCACCCCTTGTGTCAGGCAAGGCTAGGCTGATTCTGAGGCCACAGGCTTGCTTGACTCTCCTCCTCCATCCTGCTTTCTTCCTCCCTTTACATTTTTTCCTAAAGAGCCCGTTATCAACAATTATATGCATCCAAATCCCTCAGGGTCTGTTTCTAGGGTATCAAACCTAAGTCAAACTCTATGCTAAGACTACATTTGGCAAATGTCATTAAGCCTTAGGTACCATTTAGGGACTATTATCTGAAATCCATTTGACCACTGTAGCCAGACAATCCCCCAGCCTCACAGCCTTGTCATCTATGGCTGTTCACCTCATATGAAAGACACTCTTTCACCTCCACTCTCTATCTTTTCCTGCCCTCCTATCCCTACAGTGCTCTCTGCTCCCTCTCCCCTGATCCAGCCTCACAGCCTCCACCCTCCCAGTCCTTCCCAGCCTGTTCCCCAAACAGACTTTCCTATATGCTTCGACTTTTCCCTGCGCAGTCCTTTCACCTCCCACCTGAACTGAGAATGAGATCTCCCCAGACGACACTGCTGTCTCTGCGGTCTTCTCGAGTTGAGGCTGTTCATTCTGCGAAGGTACAAAAGCTCAGGTCAGCATTCTCCTCGCTCCTCCTGACCACCTCCAAGCCATTACGCCTCCACCCTCCTATTAAAATGTGTCTCCTTTGTTTCTCACGCCATCTGGCTATATCATTAAAACTCACCGATTACATATCCTTTGACACAGCAATTCCTTTTCATGCAAAAATATCAGTGTGAGGTGAAAGACTATACGTAAGAACCTTTAGAGTGGCCTGCAACAGAAAAAAAAAAAAGAAATTGGAAATAATCTAAATATCCATCAAGAGGAAGCTGAAAAAAAAATTGTAGGCAGCTGCACAGTGAGCTACCAACCCTTATTAGAAAGAAGCAGACGGGTTTTTTTTATATATATATATATATACTGACATGGGAAGATGTGTATCATATGCAACAGTCAAGCAGAAAAACTGATCGTTAACAAATATAGTATAATCTCATTTTGATAAAGAAAAAAGAAAAAATATGCATATGTTTATAAGATTAGAAGGATCTGGATGATCTGGATGATCCTTGGTTAGCAGTGTCCCAGCAGTTGCTGCCATGGTTATTGCCAAGGAAGTGCTCAGAAGCACCACATACCCTTCAAAGTCCATAAAATGAGACCAGAAAGCATCTAGCTCTTAATACAATATACGGATGCTTGCTTTGTCCTCCTGGCAGGAGCCTAATAGGTGGTGGTTCAACAGCTCTGAAAGCCCCATTCATAAAGCTCTTTTAAATGCACTCTGAAGGTGTATATATGATGGAGTCCCTATCTCATCTCTCCAGACAGAGAGATCCAGGCAGGATGTCTACACTGAGTGCCAAAATGTTGTCATGAAATTCAAACTTTATTGCTTTCTCTTTCTGTATCAACTGCCCCCCACAATTATAATTAAGTCAATCCAGCATCATCTCCTCTCTTCCTATTTCTTGTCAGTAGGGGATTGGTGCAAGCGTGTGGGGAGACTACAGAGATGGAGAGGGCATGGGGGAGGAAACTGACTTTGCACTGATTACTTTTATAATGTTTGAATTTGTTACTAGAGTATGTATCATCTTTGTAATAACAAAAAAAGATTAACAATGAATTTAAAAAATACTACTTGACCCATCATGCCCACAGTAGAATGTCCTGATAAAGAGGATTCCATTAAGAACAGGGACTCTAGATACCACATTTCCTGGGTTCTGAGCCCACCATTATTAGCTTTGTGAACTTGGGTAGGTTACTTAACCTCTCTAGAGACTGGCTGCACAGTCTGTGCTCTATACAACTCCAGGGGCACCATTCACATAGACCATAATGAGACTGACAGAAAACCTTGGAGCTGAGGATGCCCAGACGTCTGTGATTTTAGTTTCCTCATCTGTGAAATAAGGATAATAATAATAACCCACCTCCTTGGCTTAGTCTGGATGTTTGGTGAATTAATCTATAGGAAGTGCATAAAACATCATCATCACCAAGAAATGTCCTTGGAGAGGGTCTGTGTCCTTAGATTCCAATCTGATCTCTTAAACACAAACTCCACACCAAGATCTAACTCTGTCCAGAGGAAAGACCTTTACTTTTCTCAGGAATGAATGCCTTGTTGTCTAAAGTCTCCGCTACGGAGTTCTTCTCTAGAGAAGCTGATGGCCTGAAGGCAATGGTACCTGCAGGACATGGAGCAGATCTGGAAAGCTCCCTGAATTGCTAAAAGGCAGAAAGGAACTCTCCATGGTGCTGGTCGTATGAAGTTCAAACTGACTTTGCTCTCCCCACCCTCCAGCACTCTGACTATTGGCTTTGCCGCAGGCAATCACATCAAGAAGCTCCTCGCTTTTAAGACTTTGCCTGAACTCTGATCATGTGTTACCCTTATTAGAAATATTTGCACTTTAAAGAATTCTTAATCCAAATCAAAATAAAATATCTCCAACGGGGGAATTTATAGACTGTTAACAAAAGGAAGTGATTTAGACTGAGGGGGCTTCCAAAAAGTTCACCCTATAGGTGGCTAATCATGAGAAGCGTGTGTCTCTGTTATTCTTGCACAGGTGTTCCTTGTGGTCCTATAAATATGTCATCTTGAGTTAAATATTCAGGGGCAGAGAGGAAAGAGATGTGTCACTTATGCAGAACATATGTGGAGAAGCTGATTGTACCAGATTACACCCTGGTGTGTTCTACCCCTGAAGCAGGACCCAGAGTGCTGCTCATGGCAATGGTAGGCAGGATCCTCTCCTTAGACTCTGAAATGATATAGGGAAGAATTTAGTAGGTTGTGGGGAGACTTGGCATTGTCCTCGTCCAAGGCTAATCTTTGGTACATTGACTTCTGGATCTGGGTTGGTTTCAAAGGAGATTTAGAAAAAAACACAAGAAGTCAAAGTTGCAGACAGTCCTTAGATATCAGTCCAGAAACTATATGTAAACTTTGAATTATCTTAGGTCTGGTTAGGGGAGAGGAGGTAATGGATAAGAAGAAGGTTGTCCCTTATCTATACCAGGTGCTAGCTAGCCCTGTTACACCCTCATCTGGCAGCCCTGTTGGGTTTGAGATTCATCTCCCTGGAGATGAGCTGGTATGTTTCATATCACTTCCTTCCCACCCATTCACTCATTCATTTTGTCTCTCTTTTCCTCATCCTCCTCCAGTTCCTGTGAGTTCACTAAATACAACTCTTCTATCCCATTCTCCAGCTGTCAGACTTCTGACCCACAACCCAGGCCTCCCACACACCTTCCCAGTACAGGTAGTAACTAAATATAGACATCCTGGTTGCTATCTGGAGACTTCTCTGTTATCTTCCATGATGTTATTGTGCCTGAAATTATTTAATACCCTTCATAGGTGCTATCTCTAATCTTCATAGGAAGTCAGTGAAAATTTCTTGTTGTACCCATTTTGAGGTTAAAGAAATTGAGGCTTAATTTGATTCCTTCATAAAATGAGAATAAGACCTACCTTGTTCTACTGTGAGGTTTGGAGATAATGTTAATGATGTGCACAGTATAGGACAAGGTGATCTGCACACGTCATTACACCATATCCAACTCCCTTTCTAGATCATAAGCTCCTCAAGGTCTGGAACAATGCATATCTTAGTTTTAAACACACTATTTAAGGGAGATTTTGCTCCTGAATAGAAGCTGTAGTGGCGATCGACAATTCATAAAGGTCTCTTTAGAGATAACTGCCTTGTTGGGGTCTCCCACATCAATGTGCCAACTTACTGGGGTAGAATAATAATCATAATTATCATCATCATAATTATTATTATTTATTGAGCATCAACTATAGGCCTTGGACTGAGCTGAGCATTTTATAAGCATGGCAATATTTAATTTAAGCAATGTTGGAACAAGCCCAAGTTCAAGGCTACAGAATAAAGAAAGGAGATTATATCTGCATACCTCCAACCTCTTAGATTTATCGACCCCTTACCTCCAGGCCCCATTACTCCTGAGGTGTGTGCCTGAAATATCCTTACCATCCTGGCTTTCTTGGCAGCTTAATTGCCCGGCAACTTATTTGGAGCCAGAAGAAAACTCAGATCTTCAGTGCTTCTGCTCCCCCACCTCACTCCTCTCCTAGCATCTCTAGCATTGAATCTGAAACACACTATCTAACCCTTGATTAGATATTGATGTCTAGAAATCTATATAATACTTATAGCAGTTACTGTTTATTGAGTCCTTGCTAACTACCCTAGCTCATTTTGCATTACAATGATCCTAAGTTAGTACTATTAGCATTTTCATTTTAAGGATGTGCAAATTGGAGGTTAAGTCATTTAGGCAAGGTCACTCAAATAATGAATGGCAGAACTGACAGTTGAACCTATGTGGGCCTCACTTCATAAACTAAGCTCTTCACCATTGCACTTGAACCATTCTACCTTCATTGTATGTCTCAATGTTGTTCTCTCAACCATAGCAGAAATGCTTTGAGGAGCTTTTCCAATGGAGATAGTCTAATGTAGATAAAAAGGTATGAGTTTTCCTAGTCATGAGTTTGAATTATAACTTACCAGTTACTGGCCGAGAAGTATGTCTAGTGAAGACAGAGATATGGGCTGTCAACTGAGGTTACATTATAGGAGAGATGATGGGATACGAGAAGCTGAGCTATGATGGGTTGAAAGTTTGGACCCATAGAGAAGAATGCCTTCTGTTCAGAGGCTGGACTGATTGTAGTAGATATTACTACAACTTATAAATATCTAATATGTAGTAGATATTACTAAAACTTGTAAATATCTAATTTATCTCTTCTTCCTGAGGAGCTTTGAAGTTAGATGGCACCATGTGACTAATTCTGGTCAAGACTGTAAGCAGAAATAGTGTGTGTCACTTTGGGGAAAAAGTTCCCAAATGACTTTCCAGGCTTCTCTCCTACTATAGCAAGTATGTTAAGATGTCAGAGTCACAAATTGGAAGCCTATCAGATCTGTAAATCACTGCTGAGAAGGGAATTGCCCTGAAAAGGCACCAAACATGCTGCAGACTTTGCATGAGTAGGAAACAAATCTTTGTTGTGTTAAACCACTGGTATTTGGGGGTTATTTGTTACTGCAGCATAACCTAGTCTATCCGGACTAATGCCCCTGTATACTCGTACACTCACCTGGACTGATGACTAAAGGGTTGAAGAAAGAATGGCCAGGTGAAGGCCAGTAACTGGCGGTGGGCTGAGCTAGAAAGATTAAGTGCGGTCAGACTTCAAGAATGGGGACTAAGCAGTCTCAAATGCCTCTTGAGCAAAGAAAGAACAATCACAAGTGAACAGCAAGAGCGAGTGCCAGGTTTATCCAAGGGACCAAAGGCAGAGGCAGATCACAAAGGAAAAGGGTTGAATTTACATACATTTCACTTCCCCCCACCAAGGTCCTATGCAAGCAGGTGCAAGCAGCATCTGGCTTCTCCATAGTGCAGTGAGCTCCTGAGAGAAAGGTGCCAAGTCTTGTCCAGATTGGAGCTCACCCTCAGTACTTTGCTCTCTTCATTGTGCATGTTGAGTTGAGTGGCTCTGATAAGCTTGCTGAGTTAACAAAGGGAAAGCTTAGTCTTGCTTGAATCAATTTTGATTTCCTCCCTGAAATTCCTTCCTGTGGTTCTTGAAGTTAACCTAGACACTTTGCATAGCACACATTATTTCTCTATGAAATAATTTGATTAATATATGTCTGCCCATCTCACAGTGAACTCCATGAGGGCAGGGCCTGTGTCCTGAATATTTGTAGATCCTACCATGGGGTCCAGTTCATGGTAGGTGTTCAATAAAGGTGTTGAATTAATGAATGAATGAATGAACTATTGATCTGTGAATTCAAGGTAAAATATTTCTGCTTCTTGCCATCTGGGTCTGTCTCCAGGTCCTTCTGTTCCAGTCTTGCTCTTTGCCAAGTCTTCAGAAGAGGTCACCCAGTTCTGACTCTCTCTGTCCCCTGTGTGCTGACCTCACTGACTTCCTAAGAGAGTTCTTCATTTGAAACCTCTTTGGCTTCTCAGGACAGGAGAAGAGAGAAATGGGCCCTTCATTTAGCTGATTGAACCAACAAAGAGAAGTTTGAGACAGAAAATGAATATAGATCCAGCTGCAGCAATTAGAGGGAAAATCAATAGAACATCATCAACAGCATCAGACCTGTGTAAGTCGGCGTCTCCAGGGATGGATTGGCAGAGCAGTGTTCATTTCATTTTTGTTTTCCTAACTTAATCTCCAGCAAGTGAAGAGGGATGAGTGTGGTGGAAATGGAGCAGACACGGGGAAAGGAGAGGAGGAAGGACGATAGGCAGAATGGGATGAAAGAGGAGCATAAGATCCTTCTCCTCCAACCACCACCCCTGTCCCATGGGCGAGTTCATGATAGGAAGTCTATTCCTACACAGAACCAAATGGAGATTCAAATGTGCCTGGGTTTGAATCTGAAACTACCATGTACTAGTAGTAAGCAGTGCATGAGCAGGTTACTGAGCCTCTTTGAGCCATGTTTTACTCATTGGTAAAATGGGAATTGTGAGCCCTGCTCCACACAGTTCTCATGAGGAGTAAATGAAAAAAATATGCAAAGCCCTGATTGCAGAGTGCTGCTGGCCCCATAGTAGATGCTGATTTTTCTACTGCTCCCTTGCCTTGCCATTTGACCCAATTAAGGTACTTTTCTACTTTTTCAGTTTCTTTTTGTGTGAAGACTCTTATTGTTTGTTGAGCCACATTTGTCTTTGAGAGTTTAATAATAAAATGTAGAATGTAAAGCATGGATTCGGGATTTACCAAGGTCTGGGTTATGATACCAGTTCCACTTCTTGCTGGCTGTGTGATTGTGAGCATGTTACTTAACCTCTCTGTGCTTTATTCATGAATAAAATGGAGATAATAAATTACCTATCTGATAGGGTGTGATAAGGAATAAATCAGTTAATATATGTAAATGCATTAGTGCTTAGAACAGTGCCTGGCCCATAGTAAGTTTGAGTAAATGTTTGTTGAGTAAATGCAGACAGATATTTTGCATGCATTGCATGCATACAGTCTTGTGAAATCGATCTCCAATTGTTTAGTGATTTTTGCAGGGTAGAGTCCAGACTGTAGCCTGGTATTTACTACTGCATATTGTCTGGACCCGTCTACAGAATCAAATCTGCAGGTTTATGCAGGCTCCACCTACCCCACTGTAACAGGTTGTCTCTAAACTCTTTCATTGGAAATAAATTCCACAGTTTTCAATTCTGTCCCCTTGGAAGCCCAGATCAGGGCTCTACCAGACAGCGATTTATAAGAGACTCCGGGGCCAGCAGTCTAAATTCCAGCATTCAAGGAGCCCAAAGGACTTTGTCTGATCTGTGCTGAAGTTGACTCCCAAAGGGTTGGCCCCAGAAGCAGGAAGGAGGCAGTCATAGGTGGCCCTGGTCTTCTCAGGCTGAGAATGTACTATATGGACCTGTGGGACTCAGACAGTGGCTATAAGCACAGGATCAAAGGCCAGCTTGGAGAGAGGCATGGAGGAATCTGAGGGGATTTAGGAATTAGAAGGTACAAGAGAAAAGCAGGGACTGGGTCCGAAGCCTGTCAAGGAGGCCAGAGCATATATCTAGAACAGAGAGGCTGTGGCCTGGGACTTACGGGATCTATCTCCAGCGTATGTGGCAGGTATGACTCCCTCTTTCACTTGTGGTCCAGGAGGCTCTGACCCCAAAGGGCTCCTGCCTCACTAGTGGAATTGACCCAAAAGGCTGACCCATCTTCTCCAGAAGTCTTGGAGAAGCAGATCAGTGCCAATGCTCCTCTGATCCAGAGAGAGTTGGGAAAGGAATGTGGCAACTGGTGGGATCCGGAAGACTCACAGAACAGAGGTGGCATCTCAGGTGCAGCTGTACAAGTCACTGATGAGCAGGGAAAATCAGACTTGGTGGGATGGGACTGCCATCTTCCAAATCAGTTGCTTGGGTAGTCCATCCGTGGGGACCTTTAGCCTGGATTTGGTACATCTAGGGGTGTGATGGAGAGGCAGGCAATACCAACATTGTCTGGGAGGTTCTACCTCACAGGGAACACCCAGTGATGTAGTTCCTGCATGAGGTAGAGTCACATACCTCATTAACCACAGATTCCAGTGTCTTTCTGTGGAGATAGTGGAGTGGAAAGAGGAAAGGACTTGAGCATCACTTAGGCTGGGTTCGAATCTCAGCTCTGCCACTTGTTAATTGTGTGACTTTCTGGGCCTCAGCGTTTTAATCTGTAAAATGGAAAAGAATCATACCAACTTTAACAAGGATCTCAATTTGAGTCCAAATGAAATTCAAATATATGGGGAGTGGGTTCACCAGAAACTAGTTGGCATCAGAGCTGAGGCAGTATTTTATCCATCTATCTAACCAACCATGCAATGTACATGACTTATGATGGAGTTATATCTCAATAAACCACCATAAGTTGAAAATATTGTTAAGTCAGAAACACATTTAACAGTACTCTGTAAAGTATCGGTTGTTTACACTTACGATTGCGTGGCTGGCAGGGGACTGGGGCTCGCTGCCACTGCCCAGAATCAGGAGAGAGTACTGCACCACTTATCACTATCCTGGGAAAAGGCCAGAATTCAAAATTCCAGCTATGATTTCTACTGAATATGCATCGCTTTCTCACCATGATAAAGTTGAAAAATTTTGAGTTGAACCATCGTAAGATGGGGACCAACTGTATGTATATTTATTGAATGCCTAGTCTCAGCCAGTTAGGAGAAACTCTCCCGAAGAAGGAAAATCAGACATAAAATACCCAGTAAAACGGTCTTGGCTTGGGTTGGAAGGATGAAGAGGAGAAGAAGGAGAAAGAGAAAAAGGAAGAGGAAGGCAGGGTGGTATGATTCTTGAGCACAGCATGGTATCTATCACTTGTATTTGTTTTCCAGCCCAGTCTCCACTGGTCCCATGCCAGCGTCCAGTGGTAAAGTATGCGTGATGAGCCCATTTCAGTAACTGTATAATATATCAGGGCACAAACAGAACTGTTTTAGAGCCCCACTAACAGCATGTGGCAAAGAATGGAGGGGAAGGGAGAGGCATCTTCCCCCAACTTGCCACTATGCAGAATGACACAGTGGAGTTTCTGGTGCTTGGTGGCTCAGTCAAAGAGATCTAGGTGCTGGAGAGTGGAAGTGGTAGAGACCACAGAGTCTGGCAAAGCCTATGAGCCCGTATGAGATGACACCTGGGAACACACAGAAATATTCGTAGGGGGAGTAGAAATTATACCCCAGTTTTGAGATGCAACAAATCTGTGAAATTTGAGTAGTTATTAGTAATGTAAGTAATTTATACCTAGAGGTGGGCAAAGTCTGTGGTGGTCTTAATTATACTATATTGCAAAGTTTTGTACAGACATGTAATGATATGTTTAAAGGCCTTCATAGACCCTTAAAATGGGAGTTGTAATAACAAGACTATTAAGTTGCAAATGTGATAGTTATTATTGCACAGATCTGAGCAGGAATGTTGGTTGCCACCAGCTCTGGCTGGCTGAGCAAAAAGCGTACCTGGAAGAAGAAGGAGAAACCCAAATCACAGTTTTCTAGGTTTGTATCAATTTCAAACATTTCCATCCATCTCAGTGCTCTGGAATGAGAAGGGGGTGGGCTAGCCTGCTGACAGCTGCCTGTGGTTTAGGCATGACAGGCAGAGCGCTTGCAGGAATATGGCACAGGAAATGGCAGGGTGCGCTAGTGGATGAGCCTCATGGACAAAGAGCCCCTATCGAAGTCCTGGAGGGCCTCCACAACAAGTTCATGCTGTGTTTCTGTTAGGCTGGGGACATGCTGACTACATGTTGGGCGATGGAACTTAGCACTGAAGAAGATGTGATCTTTCATGGGCACCTGTTCTTTGTGCAAATCAACATCCTCACCCTTCTTCAGATGAGATAACCAACTTCTCTCTGGGCAACCCCTTTCCTAGTCTAAGCTTCAGCAAATCAGAAAGCTCTTTCTTCACCTGTTTATGGTGATTGTCTCAGAGATGAGCGTGGACTCAGTCAGAACCCCTGGGTGCAATAAGTCTTATTGGGGAATTCAGCGATGTTTCCTTCTCTAGGGTTGAGGCAGAGAGGGTGTGATTGCTGGTGCTGCTGTAACCCTCTCGCTACCACGGGAAAATGCCTGTCTGAGGATGCAGCCAAGCATTCTCAGAGATGGAGAAAGAAACCAAGTCATCCTTGCTTGAGCCCCTAAAGTTGAAACCAGTCCTACTTCCTGAATCTTAACAGTGGTAAGAGCCACAAATTTCCTTTTACTCAAACCAATTTGGATTGGATTTTCTTTAACTTGTGCCTGAAAGAGAACTGATTAAAACAAAATCACTTCCTTCAAAGGAGTCAGTGCCTAGAAAAGGAGGCAGAAAAGTAAACAGACAGTTGTGACAGGCAATGATAGCTTCTCGTGGATATAAACAAGGGCTGTGAGAGCTCCCAGGGCTGTGTGTGGGTTGGGGATAGGGGTCACTCAGTCCTGAAGAAGAGTGACTGACACATAGAAATTAATGAATGGAGAGCACCTCTGTCCTCACTTGTCAATTTCCAGTCACTTCCAGACTTATCCTACTTTCCAATTATTACCTTTTCTACTTCTTGCTTTTAGATAAGATAATACTGGTCCATGGCCCGGGGGTTGGGGACCCCTGACTTAGGAATTTCATGCGGTTGTGCCTGGGGTCCAAGGTTAATACAAAACATCGTATGGAGAGCGGCCAACTCTCTCTACCTTAAGACTGGCATAAAGTCCCTTGAGAGAGAATTATGCAGGGGCAGGCAGGGAGAAGAGAAAAGAGGTAGAAGGTGGCCTTCATAGAGCTGCAACTTCTGCTCAGAATCAGGGTGTCTTAGTGAGAAGAGCATCCTGTTCATTCCTTCAAGAGTAGGACTGAGGATCTCTTTTTTATATGAGTAAACTTTGCATGAGAGAGAAAGGATAGAAGTCAGGTTTATTAATTATGCCAGTCATTCCTACCTTCATCCAACTCATTGCCAAACCTATTCAGGTCACAGAGATGCTTGGGGCTTATCCCTGCCTTCTAACCAGTGATGGTCTTATATCACCAATTGCTTCACACTCGGCATCTTCTGTGAAACTCCGGTGAGCTTCTCTGGCTATCTGTCCTCAACTTCGAAAGTGAGACAGGTCCACTTCTGACTCATCTTGGAGTAATGGGTCCATTCCTGATACTCATAATGCTAACAGCTTATTTTTGCTAATTCTACCAAATCCAATTATTTTGTTCATGACATATTACTTTCTAAATACAAAAGTAGTCCTTGGTTAATTCAGAAAATTTGGACAGCATAAAGAAAAACACAAGAAAAGTAAAAATCAGTAATTTACCACCAAATGAAAAATAAATATTTGGAAAATGCATGTTTCTAAGTGCACGTACACATGTTTATGGCGTTATCTATATTGTTTCATACCCAGCTTTTTTCACTAGGCAATATCTTACAAACACGTTGGTAAATATTCTTCTATAACTTCATTTTAATGGTTTCATAGTATCCCATATTATGGATATTCCATAATGTGTTTAACCAACTGCCTATGGTTGGATATGCAGATTAATTTCAGGTTTTATTAGCGTAAATAAGTTTTTATTAACTGTATTTATACATAAATAGTTGCACCCACATTTGCTTTGATTATTAAGATAAATTCCTAGAAATGAAATTGCTGAGTCAAAGATATGTATGCACGTTTTTAAGACTTTCGATAGATATTGCCAAATTGTCCTCTAAATAATTGCATCATCTTGCATGCTCTCCAGCAGGGTATAAGAATGCCTAATTTCCCACACTCCTTGATTTAATTTGCATATCTTTTTTTTCCCAGTGAGGCTGAATGTTTTCTTATATGTTTATTGTCTATTTGTAATTTTTCTTTAGTGAATTGCCTACTTATGTCAATTGCCCATTTTCATGGGGGTGTTTATCTTTCTCTTTTTGACTTCTGAGAGCTTTTCATATATATAACCTTTTTTCTGTAATATATGTTTATTGTATTTTCCCCAGTGTGTCCTTTGCCTTTTAATTTTGCTTATGGTGTTTATTTGGACCCAGCAAAAATTTTATTTTTAAGTAATCAAATTCATCAATCTTTTCCTTTATTGTTTTTGCTTAGCAATGCTTGAATGCTTAGTGATACTTAGAAAAGCCTAACCACCCAAGTTTATATAAACATTTCTATAGAATATTCCTCTAATTCTTCTATGGTTTCAATTCACTTATACTTAACTCTTTAACTACTTGAATTTTATTTTGTTGTATGCCGTGCAATAATGCTTTAACTTTAACTTTTTTCCCAAATAGTTAAACCACGTCATCCTTTCTTCCCTTATTTGAAGCAGATCTGTGCAATTTAAACAATACCTGACAGCTCTAGAGGTGATTTCTCTGAATGGGAGGTAGGGCAGGATGGAAAAGTAAGAACAGAGGATGAGCCTCATATTTCACAAGTGTGTGGGGACCTGGGTGCCCGTGTGCCAGGAACTCAGTGCCATTGATTGGCCCCTCACCACCTGGGATCCAAGTCCTGGTCTGTTAGACATTAAATCTTGAGCACATTCCTTTCTGCCTCCATTCTTAAAGGATTTCCTGTAGTTGAGTAATCACAAGAGAAGGGGCTAGCAGAGAACAAGATAAAAAGAGCCCTAAACGACGGGGTTCTCTCTGAGCTGCCCACAGATCTTCAAAGCCTTGGGCCCCCCCAACCTTTAGACAGATCTTTAGCATAATCTTTAGGCTTTAAAGGTTAGAGCAAATATTGGTAGGGACACAAGACATCCGAAAGAGGAGAAAGAGGCCACTACAATCAAACACTGAGCTACTTTATTTGTCCCTCGCTTCATGACCCAGACAAATGACGTGCTAGGATATTTAAGAAGATTTGCAAAGGCGATTGCCCAGCCACGGTTCGTTGATCTTTGAGGGATCCTGCAAGTCTGGAAACAGGTAAATGTCATTCATATTTTCAAAGCCTTGGAGAAGGTAAGTTCTTTAAGCCTTTGCACCCAGGAAAGCATATCCAGTGTCTGTAGGGGCTGGATGCTGAGTGCCCAGCGGACTCAAGGCTCACTGTTGGGCTGCACGAGCACATTTAGAACAAGTCATGTCAGACTGACCTGTTTTCTTTCTTTGTCAGGGACACTCGAGGATGAGCATAGGGACACGTGATAGACACAAGATCAGGTCTTGCAGGCCCCAGCTCTGCCCAGATGCATGAAACAAAGTCTCAAGTCCCTTCAAACCAATCTCACTCAATCTTGGCAGTAAATTAGGTGCTGTGGAGGCATCTGTCTGGTTCACCCATTTGTCTCCTGCTGGGAGATCCCAGCACTATTCACTAAGGTCCCCCAAAACGTCAACAGAGCTTCTGAGCCAGCAGTCATCCATTCACTCATTCACCTATTTGGTCACTCATTCATACATATCTCTGCCAGATATTTGTGACTGTTCACTATGTGATAGGAATGCTACCAAATACTAAAGATACTATGGGGAATAAGACAGGCACAGTTCCTGCCTGTGTCGTGCCTACAGGCCAGCGGGACCGCAGAGGGGGGCCACTCAACCCACTCCCCTGCACCTGGACTAGAAGCGTGTTTTTCAAACTTTATATGTGTAGATATCACCTGGGGAGCTTATTAAAATACAGATTCTGATTGAGTAGATCTGGGATGGGCCTGAGATTCTGCCTATCTGATAAATTTCCGGAGGGAGCTCACAATGTTTGTTCTTGGACACACTTTAAGTAGCAAAAACTTAGAACATCACATGTGGCAGGGAGCTAATTCTCTTTCCTAAGAAAATAAAACCCCAGCCATCTTGGTGACAGTCTTATATCAGATGTCCGCTAGTGAGCTCCACCCTCTTGGAAGTCCAGGACTTCCTTTCATCAACCTCAGTCAGGAATGATTTCACTCTGGTCAACATAGAGCTGGTTTCCTGGGGCTTCCTTTGCATATATGTAGAATCTCTGAGCTTCAAGGACAATGAAGGAAAGGTAATCTGGAAATAATTGATTCAACCAATTACCATCTCTTTTCCCCTTCTGAAGCTGCTCATCATTGTCATCACCATCATCACCATCATCGCCCTCATCAAGCACCCTCATTATAGCGAACACTTGCACTGCACTTGTTGTAAGCCAGGCATTGTTCTTAGCATATCGCCAAAGATGTTAACACATTTAAATTTCACAAACAAGTCTATGAGCAAGTCCTACAAATAGATAGATACATATTAGTACTCCCATTTTGCAGTCCAGGGAGTCTGGGCACAGAGAGTCCAGGGAGCCTGGGCAATTTGCTCAAGTTTACACAGCTGGTATATAATCCACACTTCCTGCCTCCAAAGCCTATGCTTTTAGCCATTCATTCCACATTATATCAGAAACGCTGAAGACTTTGCTTTCCTCTGTTGTAAATTCCAATAGAAAGCACCAAAGCAGAATGGGGGAGAGCCTCTGGGCCCTCTGATAGGTTCTGCTGTGGTGACACTTCACGGGGAGGAGGAGGAAGAATGCAGCGGGGGAGGGGGGGCGAGGACAGGTAGAGAAAAGCAGAGTTAGGATGCATTGACTAGATGGCTTCGAAATCTTGGTGAGATTAGTTCTGCCTATTAAATTGCCTGTAACTTGCAGATTTGGGAGCCAAGGGGAGATGGAGGTGTGGAGGTGAAATGTAGCTGTTTTTGCATGAAGAACGGTCAGCAAAGGACACCATTTTTCTGGCTCTTGCTGCAGAAACTGGAAAGTGATAGTTTGGGGGTCCAGACTGTGGGCACTCATGGTGCTGAGTCCAGATGGGAGTTCCCTTCCTTGCTCAGTGTGGGAACCACTCTCTAGGGGTGTCCTGGGGGTTGGTCTGACTGGAAAGGCACCCCAGAGAGGCCAGCCACACCATCACTTTGTTCTCCTCTCCATTTTCTCCCTCCCAAACCTTTCTTGGTATAGGAATGATGCCCCATGGGATAGAGAGGGTACAGGAGATGAAAACCTCATGAAAAACAAAATGAACTCATTTAAAATGTATTAAAGAGCCTGCTTGTTTACATTGTTATTATCACCAAACAATTTCATCAGCTTAAACTGACTTGTAAATTTAGGCTCTAGCTTCCCAAACCAACTTCGATCCCTCGGAATAATTAACAATTACATGGAAACAAAATTCACTCTAAATATATAATTCTAGCTAAAGCCTCAGGAAGATCAGGCTGATAAGAGACTCATTTGATCATCCAGGCCTAAGAGGTGGCCTGTGGTGGGCGGCCGTGTGAGCCCTGGCAAGTGCTATTTTGCATGATTCGGAGTGAGCCCCATGCAACCCTTAGGCTCTTGTGACATGAGCGTCCAGCTCTTGCTCACCCTCTCAGTTGGATCCACATCAGAGAAGCAGATAATTTCAGGGACAAAAGAGCCATAATTTTTCCCGCTTCTTCTAATTTTCCACGGAACCCAAAGTTTGTCACTTTATCATTCTGGAACTCCCGTTTCTACCTCTGCAAAATGGGAGAAAATTTTGACCTTGGAATAAAGTGGAAAGAGACCCAGGCTCTCCTAGGTAAGCCATGCTATGCTATGTGAACTTAAGCCATTATTGTCTCCTCCCTGGATCCAAGTGCCCTAATCTGTAAACCAGGGCAGTTGGGCTAGACAATCTCCAAAACACTCCCTGTTAGTGAATTAATGAATACATCAGGTGGCAAGAGCTTCGGATGGGGGTGGCATGAGATGCAGCTAGAGAGATGATGAGGGGTCACATAGTGATGGGATTTGGGCTGCTGAGATATAAACTGTGCAGCCACATTGGAGAGCAATGTGATGGGACTTAGTCAACTAAGGAAACATGTGCCCTATGATCCACAATTCCTCAGAGAAATTCTCACACCAGTGCACACACAGGCTGTGCACAGGAATACACATGGCAGCATGGTTTGTTGGTGAGGGAATCGGAGGTAATCCAGGTATTCTCGCAAAGCAGTGGTAGCATTGAAACCAGCTGCACACACAAGAGTGGACAAAAGTTAATACAATGCTGTGTGAAAAGAATAAACATGACAAGATCTTCAGCACAGTGCCATTTATGGAGATTAAAACAATACTTATTTTCCAAGAATACATAAGAATATACACAAAATACTTTGTCTGGTTGCCTGTTGCCTGTAATGAGAGAATAGTACAAAGGAGAATATGCATAAATAAATTAAATCGAAGGAGTCTTATATGAATCACAACTTTAGTATCCCATAGAACAAGGAGTTTGTGTATGTGAGATTCAAAAGAGATCTCTAACAGTAAAAAGCATTCCTTGCTTTATCCTGTAGATGATAGAAAACATGACAAATTTTGTCTCTGTTGTTTTTGTTTTTTTAAGCAGGTGAGTAATAAAATTTTATTTATGTTTTGGAATGATGTCTCTGGTGGCTTTATGAAAAATGGATGGGGCAGAAAATGGCTAGGGCTGGGGCTGGGGAGACTGGTGAAGAGGCTAAGTCTAGGGTAAATGGCAAAGTTTGAATGAAGGTCATTGTAGCATGGGGTCAAAGTTAGGGAGAGACAAGTGAACCTTTGAGGAAGGGATAGGGTATGATGAGCTGCTGGTGAGTCACCTGGTGGGTCCCAGAGGAGGCTAGCTCTGGTGTAAGGAACAGTAAGGGCCCGTTCAGACTCAGGGGCAGAGCCTGGTGCACTTATACTCCCCAGCAGCCCAGACCCTTTGGGGGAACTCACTGGGGACCCCAGGGCCAGGAGGGAGTTTCCCAGAGTTACAGCTAAGAGATGCCATCAGAGTACCTGGAGCTGGGAAACAGGGACAGGCATGGCACATAAGGTGGAGACAGACATTGGTGTGCTAGAACTGGCTCATACTGGCTCCAAAATTTTGCAAGCCATCGACAGCTTGAAATTAGCCATGGTGGGGACAGGGGAGTATTTACACCATGGCAGTCGGGAAATGCTACCAATCAGAGTTCTTCTTTTCCCTCAGAGAGCTGGTTAACTGGCACACCGCGGGGGATGAGGAAAGGCTAACTCCAGACTAGTCCCTCAGAAGCCAGTATCCTTCACCACATATTGAGACCTTGGAGCCTGCCTCCATCCCAGAGGCCAAGGCCTGTGTGTAGCAGGAGGGGACAGGCCTGGAAGAGCTATCAACAGCAGTAAAACTCTGGTATAACAAGGCAGACAGGACAAAGCCTTGCCTTCCGACTGGAGCTGGAGTCGGGGCTGGGGTACAAATCAAAGCAGCTCACTTGGTGTTCACCAGAAAGTCTCAAATTTGAGAACTTAGCCGAGTAATTTTCGTAGGCCAATTTTTAATAATGGGGTAAGGCAAGTGGGACCAATGAGGCGGACATAGATTTAACATTTATTTTGGCATATTAGGGACAGTTATTAATATTTACACTATTATAAACTATATAGAGCAATGATTTATGCTTTGCGATTTCTGTAATAGGTTTCCTGTACTCGGGACATTTTTTTTCATGTTTCTGACACTTAAAATTTGTTTCCTTTTGGGAACTTTGGAATAAGGGGGACATAGGTCACTGTCTTCATTCCACACCCTGTTTATAATGATAATAATGGCATTTATAGAAATGCTTTCCATGTACCAGCCTCCATACTAAATATGTCATATCCATGATCTTTCTAAATTTTTCTCTGTGAGAATTATTATTCCCACTCTTTACTGTTCTTCTGGGAAATGAAATTGAGGCTCAGAGAGGTTAAGTAACCTGCCCAGAGTCACACAGCTAGGAGGAGGTAGAATTGAACTGAAGGTGGATCAGTCTGCTCTTAACCAATATGTTCTAGTTGCCTCTTTTCCCAGACACCCTTCACTTTGAAAGCAGGGTAGAGGGTCTTTGTCAGACCAGCAGAGATCCTTCTGCCACCTCTGTATTTCCACTTTGTAGCCCTGACATTTTCCTCCTTTCCTTGTTGCTCTGAACAACAAAATTCAGGTTGCAGTCTCCCAAAGTCTTCTGAGGAAAAGATACTGTTAACTGAGCAGTATAGGAAGTCTCCAGTCTGGCCTCACCCACCAGCATGTATGCATCTAACCCGGGGACTGGCAAACATTTTCTGTAAAAGGCCAGATTGTAAATATTTCGGCTTTGCAGGGCATATAGTTTTGTCTCAACGACTCATCTCTGCTGTTGTGTCACGAAACCAGCAATATGTATGTAAACAAAGGGGCATGGCTGTGTTCCAATAAAACTTTATTTGCAAAACTAGGCATTTGGCTACATTTGGTCCTCTGGCCCTAGCTGCCTTAGGAAAGCAGAGAAAGAGCCCAACATTGCTGAAGAGGCTGCTGATGGGGAAGGCTTTCCTTTGGGTTGCTGCCTGGGACAGGTTAGCTCAGACCATACTTGTCGTGGGATCCCTGAGGTGGCCAGGGTTTCAGCAAAGGGCAGAGGAGAGAAGTTTCAGTTTGATTCCTTTGTCTTTGCCTGATTCATATTCTTCTTCTAACTCAGCCCATGTATCAAGCCCTCTGCTCTGTGACAGGGCTTTCCATCCATTTCCCCATGTGATCCTCATGCCATCCTTGCAGGGTTGGAGTCACAGTAGTCAACTTTGATCCTAGGCTTTTAAACCAGATTTTTCCACTTCTACCAGGGACGGATAAACTTGGGCCTCTGGCATCCCAGACCCTCTGCTCTGTGCCTTCACCAGCTCCCAGCCAGCACGGACCTCTTCACCTTGCCCCACCTCTTTCTCACTCTGTACCCACCTCCTCCCCTCTTACCTTGCTTGCTCCTTAAACTCTACCTTGGGAGACATTGGCTCTCCTAGTCTAACTTTGAGTGTCCCTAGGACACATATTTCTATCATCTGGATCATCCTTATCCTGTCTACTTACTTCTGACCTTCAAGACCCATACTGGTGCCTCCTGGAGGTCATCTGGTAATTGTCAGTCAGACAGGTGCATCGGCTCCCCCAAGGTGACAGAGCTAGGGCAGCTGCGTTGAACCCAGTGCAGCTACTCCAAGCTCAGTGCTCTGGGTACCATCTGGGCTATAGGAAATGAGTGAGGAATGGCTCCAAGGTCAAGCTGCTGATCTCTGAGGGCACTGGTGTTTGCTCCCTGCCCAGAGCCTGGGGAACCACTGGAAAAAGAGCTCAGAGAAAATGACTTTCTGTGGCAGACAATTCTCAAAGTTGATTTCCCAGGAGGAATCCAACAGGGCCCTTGAAACGTGGACATCAAGGAGGAAAATCAATCGTCTTTTAAGTTTTCACCTTGATGATTGATCCACAGCTGCTAGACCCTTTTTTCTTTCTCTCAAGTCTTTGGATATAGTCTCTCTCTCTCTCTCTCTCTCCATTCCACATTTTCCCCGCTCTCATCTTTAAAGTGTGGGATTTCCTGGTTCTGATCTGAAACCAAAATACATTACTTTATGCTTCCAAACATTTTATTTTCTCTGAAGGAAAGAGGCCCTGGTGAGTCTACTAGGAGGAGAAGGAAGAAAACTAGCATCTACTGAGTGCCTGCCATGTGCCGGGCCCTTCTCCCTCTGTTCAGAATTAGTCCTGTCTGGGTGGATCTTAGGACCCTACAGCTCAGATGAGGATACTGGATTAAGGGCAGAGAAGTAACTCGCTCAGTGCCAAACATGGTTTGCAGGTGGCAATCAGAACTGAAATGGAAATTGCTATACTGGGAATTGAGCGCCCCAGCTGGAATGCATACCCCAGTGGAGCAGCTTAAGAACCTCTCTTGGTAACTTAAAATCTTGACCACGAAGAGATCGCGGTATCTAGGAAGTCTGCTCTTAAGCAATGTAGGGGCTTCGGGGTGCCATTCATTTATTTAGGACGTATGTCGAGTGGCAAAGAAGACCAATGAAGGCCTGAAGGGGTGAGACTTGAGCTGGGTTTTGAAGGAGGCATTAGGGTCTTTCTGTGACAGCAGTTAAACCAGATCCTAATGACTGTGCCTTTGGAGGGGGCCTGCTGCTGTATCCCTGCTCTGTGTAGTTAGTTCTATCCTTTACTTTATACTTAAGGAACTCATTTCCTTTTCCTGTGGCTGTTGGCAACTTTCCATCAATCATATCACTGTCATCTTGAGACGGTCACATCCCAGGGAACAGGGGAAGGGCATGCAAGCTATGGAAAGCATGAGCCCTGGTGTGGGGCAGCAGGAGGCCTTTGGGAGCTACTGGCTCTCTCCAGAGCTGAGGCATGGGCCGGTAGGGGAGGAGAGAAAGTGGCCACCTGGCAGGAGCCAAATCATAAAAGACCTTGTCCTTTCAGCTAAGAAATGGAAACTTTCACTAAATACTTATAGAGAGCCGCTGAAGGGCTGTATGCATGGGGCTGAAATGATCAGTTAAGATGTTCTAAAAAACAGCTGGGATGACAGCCCTGGCTATGTTTTAGGGGGACTGTTAAAAAGAATTTACTGCTGGTGAGAGAATGTGGAAGTGGTGGGTCTTGGAAGAAGCCAACAACAAATCAGTTGGAGGAGGCCTTCTTCCAGACAGGTGTTGCTGCTCACCCCTTTCATCTTTTAGGAAAGAGAGAAATCAAGGGTCAAAGGAGGGACTGGGAAGCAGCCTATTCATATTTACAGGCCCAAATTCACACCCAGGAGATTTGAAAGGTCCCTTTCCACCCAAGGAGTTTAGAGATGCCGTAAGGCACAAGAGGGACTTCTGATGTATTAGTGAGGCTTTTACTGAAATAATGCTACGTAAAACCACCTCGAATCTAGTAACTTAAAACAATAGTCATTTATTTTCAAGCCCACAGGTCTGTAGGTCAGCTTCAGACTATAGGTTAGCCGTGTCTCGTTCTGAAGCCCAGAATGTCCTTCTCACAGTGTAAGTTGGATGCTCCCAGTAGGGCAAGTAGAAGCATGGGATGCCTCCTAAGGCATCTCGTCTTAAGACTTGGGCCTGGTATATTGTCACTTCTACCCACATCCCATTGGTCACAGCAAATCATTTCCAAGCTTAACATCAGTAGGATGGGGATCTATATTCCTCTCATGAAGGTGGGGTGGCAGGGAGAACTTAGCTATGGAACAAATGTCTGACGATCACAGTTATTACCAAGGAACACTCATTGACTTGCCTTGTCATAACAGGGAAAAGCACCACATGCATGGTTATGCTCTTCACTGGGCTGTGAGATTCTAGCTAGAGGAGACCAGCATGCCTAGAAGAAGCCTACTCATCTCTCAGTCCTTTCAAGGAGGCCACCTTGAAAGAAGGTCTGGAATTAGGCAGGGATCACATGCATTTTACAAGGGAAAGAGTATGGAAGAGGTCATGACGTTATCATGAACTGTATTCACCCTGGGACTGAGGCATAGCCTGGGGCAGGTGCACTAGGGGTCTGTTTTGATGGGAGGCAGAAGAAACTACAGGCGCATAGGTCACGCCAGGAAAGACCGGGTGGAGGTGCATGGTATAGTAAGTAGATCCGGGTGGGATATCAAAAGAGGAAGAGCCAGTAGGGAGCTTTTTCTATTACTCAATGTCACTCAGCTTCCATGAACTCCCATCTGGGTATGGAGTAAAAGGACTTTCATGGACAGTGAGAAAATCTTCAGAGAACTGTTGCTGAAGCTTTGGAGCCAGGACTTTCTATGTCAACATGTGTGTAGCAGTACAAAGTTTGACAACATGTAACATAAAGACCCAGTAAAATAAGTCAGACAGAGAAAGACAAATACTGTGTGATCTCACCTATATTTGACATCTAAAAAGAAGAAGAAGAAGAAGAAGAAGAAGAAGAACTCTTAGATACAGAGAATAGATTGGCGATTGCCAGAGATGGAGGTGGGTGGGAGTAGGGGTGGGGGAAATGGGTGAAGGTG
>NW_011888817.1:10783201-10787137 GCF_000151845.1 Pteropus vampyrus
TGGCTTTTATATAAATTAATACACACATACATTAATTTATGAATTAAACAAGCTGGTGTGGTGGCTCCATTGTGTCATTAGGGAGCAAGACTCTACCGCCCTCAGCATGTGGTTTCCATTCTCAAGGCCATCTTATGGTCTAACATGGTGCTAGAGCTCCTGCCATCATATCTGCATTCCGGGCAAAAAAAAAAAAAAAAAAAAAGGAGGAAGAGAAAGGGAAGTGGAAGGAGGTACCTCCATACCTTCATCATGTTGAGGAGATGGCTCTGAAGTCTTACACAGCACTTCTCCTTAAACTTATTGGTCAGAATTTACTTGCACAGTTACAAGCAGCCACAAGGAGGTTGGAAAATAAAGTCTCTTCGTGGGATGGCAATATGTCTAACTAAAAGTTGGAGGTTTTTTACGAAGAAAAATAAATATAATCAATATTGAGAGACCACAGATGTTCTCCTCCAGAAGGAGAAGCACCAGGTAGACACCCTTGATACTGGGCAACATCAGCCTTGATCTAGAATCAGCAGCTACTCTGGTAGCAGTTGCAGTATTGGTCTTCATCATTGCTATAAAAGCGAACATGTTTGCTCAAGTTGGTGGCAGAAGCAATTTCCATAGTGACCTAGAGTGGACAGGAGGAAAATGATGGACATCAGTGTTTGCCAAGAAAAAATAAAGTCTAGAGCACACATGGACCCTGGCTGAAGACTTCTAGAGAATCCTACAGAGTCTGTTAAGACAAAACTAGCAAAATACTGTGTGCGTCTGAAATCGCAAGCTCCTCCCTCTCCCAGGTGGGATAACCCAAGAGACAAAGTTTATGAGCCTTTGTCTTGTCTCATTGATGCTTTTCTTGGTCACATAGCATCCCGTACCCCCAGACTTCTTCCTCATGACTCTGCCCCATCTTCTTGACTGCCTATGTTACTGAGCTACGGAAGTTGTGTTCTGATCCACAGGGACTTCCTAAAGCTAAGAGCTGTTTGTAGGACCTCACAGTGATTTCATTCAAAGTAATAATAGTGATTTCATTCAAAGTAATAACATCAGATGTTGTAGAAATCTCATCCTCATGATCATAAGCATTTATAATAGCCCATCGTTGAGTAAGTGCTTACGTTAGAGAGGACTTTCCATGGAGAAAGTCAATCTTTTCAAAAATATTAATTTTTTTGAGGAAATCAAGTGAAATGCTAAATTGTCTCTGTCATTATGTTGCCCTTCTCTCCTGAGCACTTACTGCTCTGATCAGTATGACATTTCACATGTAGCAATGCAGATGGGAAATTCACCTCCTGATGGAGACACGCCCCCCGCCCCGTTTGCCCATTTGTCAGCTCTGCTTCAGCATCTGTCTCTTGCTTTGTTTTACAATAGGCAGGATATAGAAGCAGTAGTAGAGAAACCCCATTCCCTACCACCTTCCCCTGGACCTCAAAGGCTTGGCCACACCTTGAGAAGAAAACAAGGGAGACTGTCCCTGTAACGACAAATAAAATCAAGCCCTTGAGAGACGGCCTTGGAATACATGGGAGCGCCCAAGTCCTGACCAGTCTCGGTTCCTTTATAAAAGATTACCCTGGGCTATGTCCTTTGTGTCCTTAGCAGTGACTCTGGTCCCTCTTTTGGACCCATTCCAGCTCCACATGCTGCTCTGCTGTCTCACACCACTTTTTTGAAACTGGTGGGGACTCTGGTGAGCCTCTTCTTTCCCAAGCACACCCCAGGTCTCTTGCCCACTCACCTCAATAGCTATTCCGGTCATTGACCAGGGTGTACTGGGTACATGGCTATTTTATCCCTTGGGTGCTCTAGTCATTGTCTCTAGGAATTGCAAGCTTTTCAAAGTCCTAAGAAAAATATGAGGTCTGAGGAAGACAGCTACTGAACTCAAAATACAAAAAGAAAGCAACAAAATAAAAATTAATAAGTTTATTTTAAATGATTGTGAAGTGCAGCATTTGGTTGCATTCATTAATTGATTAATATTCATAAAAATGTCATTACACTTACAAACTATTTACAGGTTAAATTATTTCACTTTGCAAGAATTCCCAAGTATGCATGATGATTGCTGAGAAATTGTAGTCAACCATAAATTAAATAAGTTACTCAGAGTAAATTATCTCAAAAGCAAACTCATAAATCTTTCCAATTTTTATAACAAAAATTTCTATTTGATGTGGAATGTAGGTATACTTAAATATGTTTGATGTGATGTGGGGTATAAACCCCCAAAATGAGTTCTCAGAGCCTATGAAAATCATATAATGGCTCTGAGTGTGTGATCTTGGGAGACTGTGATTACATATTAGAGAATCTGTTATATTGTACACCAAGCAGTTTAAATGTTAGTGTTTATGGCAATGGTTATATAAATTATGGTAAACAATGGACTGCTATGCAACCATTCAAAAGAATAAAGTTTATTCACATATACTAATAGAAGACATCCAAGATATATTATTACATGAACAAAGAAGTTGGAAAACAATATCTACAGTATAATTCATTTTGTGTCAAAATACTTCAAGTGTATGTGTACACGAATAAATATGCAAATGCATGCTGGCATATGTGTAGAAAAATTCCGCACAAATCTGCAGAAATTGTAGTCATTTATCTCTGTAGATCAGAAATGAGAGATTGGGGATGAAGGAGGGGACTTCTATTTTCATGTTATAATACTCATTTGAATTGCAAGAAAAATATTTAGTAGGTGTATATGTTAATTTATTTTGAAAACAACAACAAAATTGCAGAAAACAGTGGTCTGCAAGCAGACTGGAAAGGGAGAAGTTTGCAAATCAGGAATTGGCACTGTTAATCTGCTAATCTAGCAATATCCATGGGAAAGCACTTCTGAGCACTGAGACCTCAATATCTGTCACTACAGAGATGGGCAGAGGGAGTGTCCGGGGATGGTCAACAGATTCCCATGGCCTAGAAGAAACAGTCCTCTGGATTTTTGTCCTTCTTTCCTCATTCATCAAGCAACTTTCTGATTCAATACAATTTCATGACTCAACCAGTATTTATTGAGCACTGATTGCATTAATTTTCTATGGCTGCCATAACAAAACTACCACAAACTTAGTGGCCTAAAACCACACAAATACATTATCTTACAGAAGTTCAGAAGTGATCAAAAGTCCTAAATTGGTCCCACTGGACTAAAACCAAGGTGACAATCAGCAGGGCTGCATTTCTTCCTGGTGGCTCTGGGAAAGAATCTTTTTTTTTTTTTTTTTTTTTTTTTGCCTTTTCCAGCTTCTGGAACCTACCCTCATCCCTTGGCTTATGGTCTCTTTTCATCTTCAAAGCCAGCAGCATTGCATCTTCAAATCTCTCTCTGACTCTAATCTTCTTCCTCCCTCTTCCGCTTATATGAACCCTTGTGATTACATTGGGCCCTCCTGAAAAATCCAGCATCATCTTCCTTTCTCAAGGTCAGCTGACTAGCAATCTTAATCCCCCTTTGCCATGTAACCTAACACATTCACAGGTTCCGAGGATTGGAACATGGACATTTTTGAGGGACTGTTAATCTGTCTACTATACCACCTAAATGTCAAATGCAGTTTGGGAAGCTGAGAAATACAGCTATGAACGGACACAATCCTTGTCTCCAGGAGCACTTGATCTGCAAAGGAGGCAGAGGATATGCTTGACCTCCCATGCAGGACTTGTAAATGGAAGAGTAGCCAAAACCAGTTTTGAGAACTTTAGCTCATCGTCCATGTCAAAGGTCCATTGAAATGTTTCAGGGTGAGAGCCAGAGTTATTTATTAGAGTGAGATGTCAGTGCACTGTGCACCCACCACTACCTAATGGGGAAGAGAGGGATGTCCTCCTCATCCTAAATCAAGTGGGGAAGGGACCTTTTGAAGAGCTTGATGTGTGTTCCTCGGGAACAGAGGAAGACAATGATTTGGT
>NW_011888817.1:10788177-10792256 GCF_000151845.1 Pteropus vampyrus
CTTTTTTGTTCAGGCCCAAGCGACCAAGATGTGAGTATCTGTGATTGATTCGGTCACCTCTGCACTATAGACTGAGCCTGCTCGATGGCCAGAGCAGGGGCTGAACCTGGGCTCAGGCTCTGAGAGCTCCATTCCACAAATCCAGGGCGTGGGCATGTGTAAGCCTCAAATTCATTGGGCCTCTGGCCTCCTGCTTGTGAAAATTCTCCCACGGCAGAGGTTTGAAATCCTTGCTGTGTTCACCATTCCCATTCTGGCTCCGTCTTCCCTTTGCAGTGTCGTGTCTGATCACTCATTCACCTACAGCCTCGCTGAGTCCAGAGATGACAGTGCTAACAACAGCAGCAATAATAATAGCAGCTAGTTCTTCTATAGTGCCGACTATGTGCCAGACACTCTTGGAAATACTATATATATTAACTTTTAAAATCTCCACTCCAATCTTATAAAGTCAGTACTATTATAAAGTCGGTACTATTATAAAGTCAGTACTATTATAATTGCTGTTTTGTTGTTGTTGTTGTTGTTGTTGTTGTTGTTGTTACTAGATGAAGAAACAGGCTTAGAGAGGTTAAGTAACATGCCCAGGTTCACACAGCTAGTAAGTAGCAGTCAGTTTCTAGCCTTAGGACACTGGCTCCAGAGTACTAAGGCTTAATTACTTTGCTCTCCTGTTTCTGAAACACAATCAGGACTTTTATGCCTCTTTACCTTTGTTTATAGTGTTCTCCATCTGTGCCTAAGATGATTTCCCTGCCTTGTTCACTCCTCAAAGTTCTACTCATCCTACAAGTCCAGCTCAAATGTTCCTTCTCTCTTAAATTCCCCTGATCTCCCCCCACCCACTCCTGGCAGGAGGACTTTTTTGCCATCTGGGGTGTCATTGCACTTGTGATTCACTTCTGTTAGAGGATCCCATTGCTCTGTCATTGTTCGCACTGATGTCTGCCTTCTCAAATCGACTGTGGGTCCTGGAGGCATGATCTTTATACAGAGGGTGTCTTTTTAGCCCTAGGACTTACTGCAGAAGTGGCAATGAACTGAATCAATTCTCCCTGGGTCTCACACCTATGATTGTCTCCCATCTCTCCAGCATGGTAATTGCAAAGATGTTGGCTGTTGAGCTCTTTGACATGGCTGGGGGCCTTGAGAAGAGCTCAGAGTCTGAGTCAAGTGCTGAGGCCAGTTCCTGGTTCATGCCAAAGGGCTGTGTGGAACCTGAATGGCTCCATTGCTTCTCCTCCCCTGGGCTGACATGTGCTTTAATTTGCTTTGTCCTCATCACCTTAGCTGAAGCCTGGCTGGCCCAGAAGGCTCAGGGGACTGTTAGGCACTGACCCCTCTGTGCCAGCTGAAAATGTCAACTGAGCTCCTCACCTCTCCTGTCACTGCTGCCTCCAGGATTCTGAATCCCTGGGAATAAGGCCACTGTCTGAAGGTTCCAGTTGGAGAAAAATTCCAAGTCCAGGATGCCTAGGGAAGAGGGATGGGACAGAGGCCTGAGCCACCGCATGAGTTAATGTATGCAGTTCTAGTATATTCTTTTTCAAGACCTGCTCCAAGCACCGCTGGCACCTTCCTTCCTTGCTTGCCAGGGACAGAATCACTCACCATTCCCATTCATTTCTTTCACAGAACCTCAGAACTGGATGCAGCCTTCAAACTGGGCAGTGTTCAGCTGCCAACACCTCATTCCAATGCTGGCTTCACTGGAAAGGTCATTGTCTTGCTAAAAATCCTTCAATGGCTGCCTGCGGCTCCTAGGACACATTCCAAACCCTCTGTAAAGGCCTGCAGATCTGGCCCCTGCTACTTCTCCACCTCACTATGTTCCAGCCACATTGACCTCTCCATTTCTTCAGTTTCTCCATTCCCCCTATTTTCACTCAAGATGTACCCCACTCACCCTCTCCTGGCTGACCTCATCTGTCAGAGGTTTCTCCACTTTGACAGTCTTTTTCAAAGACCCTAAATTGACTTATTGGTCGCCTGATTGATTGATTGATTGATTGATTCATTCATTCATTCATTCATCAATTCATTCATTCATTCATTCATTCATCAATTCACTTTCAGATATTCTACCCTTGGGTTGATGTCATGTGCCTGGGATTGTGATAGGTCCATCTTGTGATTAGAGAGAGAAGATATACTTGGATCAGAAATTCTATGGATCCTGCTAGGGTCAAGGTACAGGTAAACTTCTTCCAAGGACCAATCCAGGGGCATCATATGCTGGTGGTCAAAAGTATGGCATCTGAAGTCAGACTGCCTACATTTGAATGCCCACTCCATCGTTGCAGGTGCTAACTTGCGAAAATTGCTTTGCCTAGTTTCATTTCAGTTTCCCTATTCATAAGATGGGAATAATTATAGTATATATTTTTTAGGACTGTTAATATAGATAAAGTCACATAGAATAGTGTCTGGCACATAGTGCTCATTATATAAGTGTTTGCTATGACAATATGGAAGAAATTTTGAAATATCTATAGCTATAGCATTCCACACTATATTCCATACTTAGTCCAATACCACATGTACAGTGCGTGTGTATACCAAAAGTATAAGGGTGTATATACCAAAAATATACCCTAACCTCTACAAGTTCTTTTTCTTAGAAGTAAACTCTACTACTAGTTTCTTATATATCCTTCCAGAAATATTCTATGTGCTTACAATGAGTGTGTGTGTGTGTGTGTGTGTGTGTGTGTGTATGTGTCTGTCTATTCATTCATCCATCCATCCATCCATCCATCACCCAACTTCTTGACACCAAATTATAGCATTTCACAGTCTCTTCTGATTTCTGATCTTTGCTTTAATTCAGGAAGATCTCCAGTTAACATTCATAGTTCTTTGTCCTTCCCTCTGAGGACCAAAAATGTGCACAGGAAGATGCAAGCAGTGACCCAACACCAGCGACCCACGGGGCCCCTCTTAGCCTGGGCCCTCACTTCACAGTCCTCTTTTTTTTTCTGGAAGTTTAATGTAACTAAGACCGTGGTTCTCCCACTTCAGTGTGCATTAACAATGACTTGAGAGCTTAACAGTCAGATTGCAGGGACCCGCTCCCTAGAGTTTCTGATGGAGTATATCCCGAGTGGCACATGTAGGTGATTCTGATGCAGAGAGTTCACAGAAACCACACTGAGAAACACAGTGCCACAGGAGAATCTCATGCCCAGTAAGAGAAAGCATGTTCAAGACTTCTATGACCCGTTCATGCATTACTCAATGCAAGCCTAACACATAGTCCAATCTTTGCACACTCATGACTGAATTGGGGTGGCAAAACTCACTTAGAAGCGAGCAATGCAAATGGCTTGTGCTGTGGTTTCAGAAGACAGGTTACTGAGCATTCTGGAAGTTCTCCTTGAAGAAGATAGACTTGAGAGTGACCTTGAAGGATAGAGAAGGAATAGGTGGTTGGGGAGAATATTGACTGGCTGGGAATACAAAGATGCTCTGGGAAAAATCACACTATTAAAGGAGAACTTGACCACAGCAAGCTATTAGTAAAAGGTACCAACTCTGAGCAAATACAGCCTATGGTGCAGGGGGCTGGGCAACTGGCTGGTAACTTTGGGAAAAGTAAAGGCAGACTTTTTGGGGGCGGATCCAGCTTTGTGCTGGATTGACCTGATTACTGAGAGTACAGTTTAAGTTTCAGCTCCACTCATCAACTTAGCCTTTGTGCTATGCACGAACTGCCCAACCACACATGAAGACACTGGCAGAGATAGACCCTTAAAGAAATAAATGCTGAGATGAAACAAGAAACATAGGAGGAGAAGTAGGCTTGGGAGGGGGAAAAGGAATGAATTCAGTTTGTGTTGTACAGAGTATAGGTGTTTGGAGTGATTCGGGTTAAATCCATCCAGTGAGCAGTTGCATAAGGGAATCTGGGCCAACCTCTGGGAAGAACTGGGACTCCTCAGGTATAGATGCTCCCCTAGCTTACCCCTAGACTCTGTAGCCTAGTGGGAGGGTAGAACGTGCATGTACATTATGCATACATATGCGTGCACATACATCCACACAATTCATTGAGAGAGCTGTTCCTGAGGAGGTGGGCT
>NW_011888817.1:10793391-10804759 GCF_000151845.1 Pteropus vampyrus
AGTTTTGAGAACTTTAGTGACCCCTGCAACCTTGACTAGACCGTTAACACTCAGCTATAAATCTGAGAACAATCCTTCTTCTCTTTTAAAAAGAAGACCTTCGAAATGACATCAATTATCCCTTCCTTTAAATAAAATTCTATTTAAATTCTTTTTTATTCTAAAAGTGCATGTTCATTGAGGAAAATTTGGAGACAATGATAAAGAAAATTAAAATTATAATTCTGTAACCTTGATAGAAAAGACCACTATTAACAACCCTCTGTCTCTCTGTCTCTCTCTGTCTCTCTGTCTCTCTGTCTCACACACACACACACATACACACACACACATGTGCTGTGTCCTTCTTTTATACTCTCTGAAAAATATGCTTTTTTATGGCTTTGCTGCATTTATATTATTTTTGTTCTGTGATATATGTAACCATCCTCTTTTGCTGGGCATTTGAGTTCTTTTAATCCTCTACCTCTTCACCTGTAAAATAGAGCCAATAATGGGTTGGACCATACATGGCTGTTTGAAGATAAGATGAGATAATGCATGTGAAGGGCTTGGCAGAGTGCCTGGCCATTTTATGTTCTCAATAAATAAATATTAGATTTGCTTATTATCATCACTTTTGACCCGCTTAAAAATGCTGTAAAGATGATCCTTGTAGCTAAATCTTAGTGTAAATCTTTGCATATTGCCCTAGAATAAATTTCTAGGAATGGAATACCTAGATCCAAGATTACGAACCTTTTTAAGGATTTCAATGCATATTGCTAAAATCTGTAAATATGAATGCGTGTTTCTTGTGCCTTCTTCAGAACTCAGAAATAGCATATATTATAACCTTTTTCAATTTAATAGGCACATTGTTTGAAATGAATGTCTTTATTAGTCCCCATCTAATGAGGTTGAATATTTTTTTCATATATTAGGTTGGCCACTTGTGTTTCTTCATTTGTAATTCATCAGTTCGTGTATCTTGTCCAGTTTATCCTGTTAGGGGCTTGTTTTTTTCTAATTGATATTAATTTCTATATAGTTAGGGCATGAACTTTTTGAGTGTGTGCATGTGTGTGTGTGAGAGAGAGGGATTGGGGGTGAAAAATCACTTTCCGGGGTTGTTTGTCTCATTTAAACTTGATTTATAGACTTTCTGAGAAAAAGAAGTTATTTTTTTAATATTTATGTAGTAAAGTCCTACATTGTTTTCTGTCACATCTATTTTTCCTTTGCTTTTTGGTTTAGAAATCCCTCCTTGTCCAGAGATCAAGCATTTCTCCTTGTTTTACTTTTATTTTAGTTTTTTTTTTTTAATGGTTATGTCCTTACTTTTATTTTTAAATCAAGTTGTTCTTCATTTAGGTATGCATTATGATGTAGCGATCCAATTTTATTCATTTCCAAATAATGAGCAAGTTACTTCATCACAATGTGTTGAATAATGTATTCTTTACCTAATGGCATGAAATGCTGCCTTATTTATATGGGTCTGTTTTGGGGATTGCTAGTATATTGCAGTGAGATCTTCATTATTATACCCATACCACACTCTTTGAATTAATATACCTTTAAAAAATGTTTTAATATCGAAAAGTAAATGCCTTCTTTATTCCACTGCTTCAATTTTTATTTTGATTTCTTCCATGTTTATTCTTTCAGAATAATATAAAAACCATTTCGCCAAGTTTCAGAAACTTCTATTTGAATGTTTATTAGAATTATATTTTATTTATGAATTAATTAAAAGTATATTGAATTTTTAAAATCTTGAGACTTCTTATTAAGAAACATGGTATATTTGGACATTAATTCACTTTCTTTTATATCCTAGAGCAAGGTTTTAACTTTTCTATGATATAAACTTGGATGGATTTGAAATCATCATTTAATTGAGAGTATTTTCATTCTAACAAGGAAGCTTACTTACTTAGCTCATTCATATCTGTTGTTATAATTTTTTAAAAGATGGGGAAAAAATAGGTAGCTTAATTTCTGATATTTTAAGGTTTTATTTTTATACTTACTTGTTATTTTCTTTGTTCTGTTTTTGTTGCTGCTACTCTCTGGAAATGCAATTTTTCTGTTCTTCTTGCCTGATGAATTTGAAGTTTATATCCTGTTTTTCTTCTAAAAAGTTGTTTTTAAATTTTAAAAAAGTGACCAAATTCTCCCTACTTTATGTCGAAAAAGAAGTCTTTATCAATACTCTTTGAGAAAGAGTATAAATTTAGTAAATTTTTGCTTATCTCCTATCACCTCCATTTATCAGTTAAGAAAAAAAAAAAAGAAATGCAGGTATTAGATCTAGATTAGTAATAATTCATTTTAAGGTTTTAAAAAAATATTTGCACATTACGAAACTCCATTAAAGATAATCATTTAGCATTAGCTCCATCTCATAGTATATTCTTCAGTTCTTTAAATTATGGCTTCTGCAGTCTTAAATCCTGTATTTAATTCATTTCTTAAGCATTGGGCCATATCTTCAAGTGATATTTTTTTTCATCACAGCCCCACAGGAAGTATACTCCTGAGTCCTTTCATGTATGAGAAAACCTTTTTGCTGCCATACCAAGAATGATAGTCTGGGATGACAATCAGAATTCTCTATCACCCATTCCTCTCGTCTGGTGTTTGGTTTTGGAGATCTAAAGCTAGCCTGATTTTCTCCCTTTGCAATAAACTCCTTTTATTATCTTTTACATTTGGCAAATATTTTTCCTTATTCCTGTGATTCAAAATTTTTACAAGGATGTTTCTCATTGTTGGTCAGTTTTTCTTTTCTGTCGCAGAAAAAGACAGTTTGCAGAAATTTGCAGAAATAGCAGAGAATGTTTTTCCTATTTTATAAAAATAATTAATTCAACTTCATTTGCTCTATCTATTTTCACTTATTCGGCTTCCTATATCTGTCTGAAAGTTACCGCCCCTGTGATGCATGCCTCCATTTCTTTTTAACCTTATTATTTTCATTTCTTATTTATTTTGAAATCAGAGAGAATTTCCCAAACCTGATTTCCAATTTGCTCTTGGTTTCCTGAAGAATCTCATTAGCTATTCTTTGTCTTCATTGAGATCTATAAATTATCAGTTATGTTCCATTTTCACACATTTTCTCAAGAAGAATAATGCCAATGGGGTGCTTCTCCCTGCCTGGCATTCTGCTAAGTACCGATCATACACTGATATCTTGTTTAAGCCCTGCTACACTCTAAGAAATAGGCCTATTTGATTTGATTTGATTTGATTTGATTTCAGATATCGTTGGTATACAATATTATATTAGTTATTTTAGTTTCAGGTGTACAATATAGTGATTCAACATTTTTATACCTTACAATGTAATCACCTCACTAAGTCTACTACTAATCATCATCTGTCACCGTGCAAACTTATCACAATTTTATTGACTGTATTCCCTTATGCCTTTTTCACCCATCTCCCCACTCTATCCCTTCTGGCAACCATCCCTTTGGTCTCTGTTTCTATGAGTCTGTTTTCTTTGTTTTGTTTTTAAGATTCTACATATAAGTGAAACTACATGGTATTTCTCTTTCTCTGACTTATTTCACTCAGCATAATATGCTCTAGGTCTATCCATGTTGTCGCAAACAGTGAGATTTTATTCTTTTTTATTGCTGTGTAATATTCCATTCTATGTATATCACATCTTCTTTATCCATTCATTTATCAGTGGACTCCTATATTGCTTCCATATCTTGGCTATTGTAAATAATGCTGCAATGAACATAGGGGTACATTTATCTTTTTGAATTAGTGTTTTCATTTTCTTCAAATAAATACCAGAAGTGGAAATGCTGGGTCATATGGTAGATCTAGTTTTTTTGAAGAATCTTCATACTGTTTTCCATAGTAGTGGCACCAATTTATAGTCCCACCAACAGTGCACAAGGGTTCCCTTTTCTCCACATCCTTGCCAACATATGTTACTTGTTAAGAATTCACTATTTTAAATTTTCTTTTTATAGGAAATTGTTCAGCTCTCAAATTTGCCCAGGAACACAGAGCCAGCAGGTGTGGAGCTAATGTTAAACCAAGACTCCTCACCCTTACCCTGCATAGTCTTCTGGCCTAGTTTATCCTAATTTGTCCTGTCTTCATACTTTCATGGCTGAGCTTCTGCTTTAGATTCATAGATGCAATGACATTTTGTATCTCGTTGAGAGGAATATTAAAAGTTGTCTAAAATTATCTCTTGCTTCTTTCCATAATTTTACTATTTAGGAAGACATGTCATTTAAGGTTGGAGATGGACCCCTTCTTTTGAACTTTAGTTTCTTTCCCTGTGTCAGGTTATTTTCTGTCCCTCCACCCTCCCGGGGGCAAGTTTGGTTCACTCGGTATTGAGAGTTGAAATCAGTTCCAGCTGAGGTGGTCGGGATGGGCTGCTGTTTATATCTGCTGGGTTTAGGCAAAAGGAAGATGAGAAAAGATCAGTTTTCCTATAAATGCACTGGACAATCCAGAGACCTAGTAGTTTGCAGAAGGAGGGAGGGCGAAAGGGAGGTAGGTGCTTTGGGGCTCTGTTGAAGCACCAAGAGGTGTCCTGGGTCTTTCTGGTGATATGTCCCAAAGCAGAGAAGCAGCAGCTCTTGATTCCGCTGGCTCAGTCAGGAACTGATGTCATTCGTGACATCCGGCTCAGTGCTTCCCCAAGCCGTGATTGGACCCATATGTATGCCCAATGTGCTCATAGGCCACCCTTACCTCCAAGCCAGTAATATTGGAGTTCTGCCAGGATCTCTTTCTTTAACTTAAAAGGGCACCAAAGTCCCTTGTCTGTAGACTGGGCGATTTTAAAAATATATAAACCAGCTTATCTTTAAACCCTTCAATGTCTCCCCATCACTCTTAAAATCTGGACTTCTCATGATCTGCCTGTTAGCCTTCCTGGCCTCCTTTCGTACCACTCCAGCCCTTCCTGTGCACACGTCAGCCATTCTGCCCTTCTTCCTACTCCTCCAGCACATCGGGCTGCTGCCATCTCAGCACCTCCCTGGAATAACTTCCCCCTCGTCGTCTTCGTAACTGACTCTTTCTTATCATTCAGCCCTTAGCTCAAAGCTCACTTTGGAGATAACCTGCTGTCCTCTGCCTGCCCCCACAAGCTCTTCGGGAGTTCTAATTCTGAAATATCTTGTTTCTTATATCTTTGTTTATTAGTTTTCTGTCTGTCTCCTCAAACTGGAATGTAATCTTCATGAAAACAGGGGATGTGTCTCTCCTGTTCTCTCCTCTGTGTCCTTAGTACCCAGAGCAGTGCTTGGGGCATAGTAAATACTTGCTGAGTGTGTGAATGGTCATCCATCCCTTTGCTGGCAGAGTCAGCCCTCCCTCCATCAGGTCAGCCTGCCTTCTATATTTTAAACATCTCCTTAATGTTTCTATCAGCCTTGCCCACTTTACAGTACCAGGGTATGTTCTGCCCTGTTTTTATATTCTACTGGTAATTTTAACCTGACCAGGGGTAGGGGGAAGGAAGCGGGGCAGGTGAAATCTCTAATGAGAACTCTGGCTTTCCTGCAAGTTCAAACTGAATCTAAATCAAATCCTTTCTCTCTCTGCCTGACCTCAGAGGTCATGTTTGAGAAGTCGGCAAGATCTTTTGGGGAACTGGATGAGGCACAGTTCTGCTTGGAGTGACACCTGGTGGGCCAGGTGACTTCTAGGAGGACCCTCCTGTCACTGTTCTTAACCAGGAGGGTCCCATCAGCTGCTTCAGGGGAATCTCCAGGTTGCTTTGAGGAAACTAACTGTCTACATGTGGGGCATCCCGTCAGAAGAACCCAGTAAGTCACCAATGAGTAGTTGATGTGCCCCTCTACTTAGTACCCCCAAAATAAGAGCCTCCCATCTATTCTCTAAAGTCACCTGATACACCATCTTCTGAGGAAGGACTCCAGGGTAGCTCGAGCTCAGATGCAAGGTCCATGCCATTCCCAGCGGGTCCTGACCGGAGCTGGGCACATATCTGTGTAGCCTAAATTTACAGATTTCTGAAATTTACTGAATTCTAAATTTACAGATTCATAAATTCCGAGCTGGAGAGAATGTGCCTGTTATACTGAGGTTCCTCATTTTATAGATGAGGCAGCTCTAGCGAAGAGAAGGGAAGAAACTTCGCCCCAAGGTCAAATGGTTAAGCAAATGAAAGAACCTCCACTTCATCCCTTGTCTCCTTAGTCCAGTTTAGGACATTGTCACTTCACTGTGCCTCAGTTGACCCAAAGATGCAGGATTCTAAGTTAGGAAGAATGGAAAGCAGCAAGTGGCTGCTACTCCACCCCTGCAGCCTATCCACCAGGGGAATTCTTCCCTGAGAAACAGATGGGCCACACTAACCCTGTCTTCTGCTCCGGGAGGCCAGGCCTTGCAAGCCTGCTCAGACACTGCGGTTGCAGTGGGGGAGGGGCATTGGTCAGAGGTGCAGCCTAACGCCTGGTGTTCCGAAGTGGCCTCTCCTGGTCCTGCTACCGTGAGGGGCTGACGCACAAAGGCAGGGAGCTTCGGACCTGACTCTGGACAGCGGGCGATTAGCTCAGTGTTCTGACTCATGCAGTGATGTCAGAGCAATTCCAGGGCACATAATCAAACATTCCGGAGAAGAAAAATGGCCATCTTCACCAATCGAAGAGGAATATTTTAAACACTTTCAATCGATAAGGCTTAAAATTGGGGCTGTTTCTCCTCGTTTCTCAAGGCAGAAACTGTTATGGAAAGCCCCAGTGCTACAAAGTGTATCCTTCTCTGAGAAGGAGCTAGTTCAACAGGCTCTCAGAAGACAGGACCTGGGAGGAGCCCCGGTTAGAAAGCTTTGCATTTTAAGTGGGGTTTGACTTCTCACCCCACGGTTGGCAGGGCCCATCTAAGGAGAACAAGCTACCCATTAGTCTCCATCACAACATTTCATTTGAGGGTGTGCTGAAGAAAACCACCTGATTGGCAAAGAGTAAACTCACTTAATAAGCTCTCTCCCTGCCAGACATGGATTAAAAGTGATTTTTTTTTTTGCCTAAATTACATTTTATTTTCTCACCAGCTGCTAACTCTCTGAGACAGATTGGGAGATAAATTATCACAGCAGTGAATGAATCTAATTTTTCAATATAATTCACGGTAATTCTGTATTTTCCACACAAGATGGAAATAGCACTGGCTCTTTGCCAAGAGCCTAACTTTCAAAAAGAAAAACACAATACCCTGGACTTCCGGAATTCTATGAGTTTGGAAGATACGAATCAAGCAGCTGATGGAGAGAAATTCTATAGGCTTGGGCAAGGGAGAGAACAAGTAGAAGAGGAGCCAGAAAGAGAATGAAGAAGAGAGTAGATAGAGAGACAACATGTTCTTAGATGCCTCCACCTTTCCCCCAGCTCATGACGGCTCAGCCCTACAGAGCTCTCTTCACCCTCCATATTTCTGGCTTGTCTCTTTTTTTCTGGATATTCTTCCTCCGATTCTTCACATAAATGATTCCTGTTCATCAGTCAAGTTATGACTCCCATGTCACCTTCCCAGAGAGGTTATCCTTGACGCATCAGTAGGACATAGTTTTCTCCCAGTCGCCTGCCATCCCATTAGCCCATTTTGCTTTCTTCATAGCAGTTCCCAGTCTAAAATGGTGAGTTGATTTATTTTTGCTTGAGGGTCTGTGTCCCTCCATAGAACATGTCATGTGGGAGGAGAGTCCTTCCCAGACTTGCTCACAGTGTGCCTGGCACAAGATGGGTACTCGGTAAATGTTTGTGGACTCTACGAAATACAAACAGGCAAGGAAAGGAGAAGAAGTGAATTTATTGCAAACACCTCATCAGGCACTTAGTCCCAGCAGCACGATGAGGGTGTCATGTAGCGATTTGTTATCGTTAGTGGGTTATTGATGGAAAATTTGGAGAGGGAATGGATAGAGCAGTTCTTGATAAGGCGACCTGGCTTGCCTGTGAGCACGACTGCACCTTGTGTCAGTGAGTAGTCTCTCAAGGTTCATTTTTCTTCTGTGGAGTCTTCTCCTGCCAATATTTCAAGAGAAATTAAAAATGGTAACTATTAGGAAGTCTGTTTACTAACAAGTCTTTCCCAATCAGAATCAGACCGAAGACAACTGAGGCCACCCTGGTGTCGCCTGATCTGTCCTCCTGTCGCCCCTGGTGACCTGAGGCATGGGCCACAGTGCCTGTCTGAGCGGCCAGACCCCATCGTTAGGTCCAAACAAGCCTAAATAATTGAAGGAAGCAGCATCTGCCATAGGGGAGAAATGTGGCTGTGCTGTTTGCTTTAAAGAGGCCGAGACCAGCTCTGGCTTGGATCTGTAGGGAATATAAATGATGCTATTAATTCCCTGTAATTTACAAGTCATCTTTTGCACAGAGCACTGCAAGAAAGGGTTTGCAAACCATATATTGAATGCCGTGGGCTCTAGGGTGTCATCGTTGTTCTCTCTACCTATGGAAAACCAGCTCAGTGTTGAGGGCTCAGCTCGAGTGCTGCCCCCGCAGAGCCTTGCTAGAATGCCCCTCCTCTACCCCAGTTTAACCAGTCTCCCTGGGTCATTTCACCTGCATTTAGCCCTCACTTCAGTTTTACTTTGAATTATGGTTGTTTGTTTCTACCTCTTTCAGTGAGAACTGACTGAAGAGTGAGACCTTGTCTAAATCCTCTTGACATCATCCTCCTTCCTCTCCAGTACCATTATCGCTTCTTTGCCTACTGTATGTAATCAATTAATACGTACTACATGGCATTACATTGAAGATGAAGCTGGTTCGCCTTGCTCTGCTGGTACTCAGCCAAGGGCTATACATACGAGAAAAAGAGTCCTTGATGAATTCAGTGAACCCAAGGGAATGGAGAGAGAAAAGGGTTATTTACTTCCTTTGTGGTGAAAATCTATAGTGGAAGTTTCCCATTTTTGCTCCAAAAGGATAACAGTATTTCAGTGTTCAGTTGAGGCTCCCCACTTCTCTCCTCTCAGTCCATTTCAGGTGAGGCTGACTCTGTCTTTCATCCTGAGGGCAGAATACATGACCCAGACCCCAAGCCAATGAGAACCCCATGCTCTCAGGCTAGGTGGCTTGGCCCCCAGAAGCAATGGGATGCCTGAGCATTTTGGTGTGGTTCCTGGGCAGGGACAGATGTTTTTGCCAGCTGTGCTTAATGCTAAGAGTAGTAAGCTTTGGAGAGATTGCCACCGTGGAGCCACCATAGGGAGCCCGAGACCAAAACACCACACAGTGGAAAGCAGAACTAAGGACGACAGTGAGAAACGAAACCCTGGACACATCCAATGAGCCCTGAATTCAATTCTACCTCTGGACTTTTCAATTATGTGAGTTGGGTTGTTTGTCATTTGCAATAGAAATGCCCTGCCCCCTTCAACTAGGGTAGCCTTCATGTCAGCACAGGTGAACTGTGACTGGAGCCATGACTAGGGAAGAGTCAATTGATGTAGACAAGGAAATGTTCAACCTCACTTACATCATCTGTCTAGCAACCTGGCCAAGATTAAATGTAATGATAATACTCTGTGGTGATTAGATAGATAATGCTTAATAAGGGTGCTGTGGAAAGGGTGTTCATAAACTGCTGGTAGGATAATTTGGAGGATGGTTAATAAATGCATATGAAAATCCTTAAGAATATACAAACTCTTTACGTGCATCTAGGAAAGAATCCTAAGGAAATCAGTAAGAATGTGTGCATTTTGTTAATAGAATAAACATTGTGGTAGCTGTTTTTATATAGTGAAAATTGAAAATAACTTCAATGTTCAACAACAGAAGATAAGTATATTTTGGTGAATTTCATAATCAAACATTATGTATTTACTAAAATTGTTTTAGACTAGAATTCATTTATATGAAAAAATATTTGTAATCAGTGATAAAGTAGCAAATAAAGTATTACATATATGTAAAAAAAAAAAAAACAAGAGAGACAGCTGGCAACAATGTTAGTTCCTTGGGGATAACAGTTGTCTGTTTAAGTCATCGTTGTGTCCCCAGTGCCTAGAACAGGGTCAGGAACCTGGTAGATACTCAATAAATACTTGTTGACTAAGAGAATGAATTGGCATTAATTTTATTCATTAAAAATTTTTTTCCTTCAATATTCGTGGATTATATACATCTTATTTTTAATGATTTAAACATAATTTTAAAAAACAATTCAGGGACTTCCATTTCTGCGCCAACATTTCGTTTAGAAGTTGCCACTCCCATCTTCACACTGAAAATCAGCAATACTTTTAGACCCATGAGAGAAGTAGGATCATAGGGCAAACTGGCACTCCCAAAACTAGAAAGACAGGGGAATAAAGCGAATCACAGCTTACTGGGAGTAGAAAATGTGGGAGTCAGGGAAGGATAGGAACCCTTAAACTGTGACTGATGCACTACTAGAGGCTTAGTAGAGTTAAAAACCCTTGGGTGCTCAATCTTAGGGACCCCAACACATTTGAGAACCAGGAGCCCCACCAGGTTCTCACCATGAAGATCACAGAAAAGTCCCCCTCTGCTTCCAGCAGATGGTGAGTAAAAGGAACTGTTATGAAATATGCCCGGAGCTTTTTGTTTTCTATCTGTCCTCAAAGTAAACTATTTTAACAGACCCTCACCTACCTGGAGGAAGGAATATATCCAACTTCAGCCCCTCTACCTTTCCTGTCTTGCCTAAATGGGGAAGGGAGTTCTGAGAAGCACTTGTGAGGGTCACAGCCCTGGGACACAGGTCACTAAGAGACTGACCTAATCACAAGATTACAGAATGCTGGCCCTTCCCCTACACCTCACCACCATAATAGAACTGTGTAACTGCAGAGGATTACAGCAGAGAACACTGCAAGTGTCAATCTCTATTTAAGAAGTTTCTAGGGAAACACAAAGACAACAGTGGGGATAAAAACAAGGATGCTAGAAGAAATTGAAGCCTCAGCCCCTATGGCTACAGCAAACAGTAAACACAGTCTAACTTCTAGCCAGATAAATATAAACCCTCACACTAAAGGTCTATTTATCTCAATTCCTATTATCCCTACATTATGTTCAGCGTTCAACAAAAAATTATAAGGCACGTTCAAAGGCAAGAAATAAAAACAGTTTGAGGAGACAAAGCAAGCATCAAAAACAGATTCAGATATGGCAGATATTTGTGAATCATCAGACTAGGAACTTAAAATAACTAAAATTAATATGTTAAAGGCTCTGATGGAAAAGTTGACATTATGCAAGAACGGGTGGGTAGTATAAGCAGAGAGATAAAAATTTTAAGAAAGAATCAAGGAGAAATGTTAAGCAAAAACACTGTAACAGATATAAAGAATACTTTTGATAGACTCATCAATAATCTGGACATAGCTGAG
>NW_011888817.1:10805994-10814205 GCF_000151845.1 Pteropus vampyrus
AAAAGAATAATAAAAGAATATTATGAAAACTCTGTGCCCACAAATTTGATAAAACTTAGATGAACTAGATCAAATCCTTGAAAGATACAATCTATAAAAACTCACACAAGAAGAAATAGATAATCTTAGTACATCCATATCTGTTAAAGAAAATGAATGAATAAGTAATAACTTTTAAAATAGAAAACACCAGTCCTAGATGGTTTCACTGGTGAACTCTACCAAACTTTTAAAGAAGAAATGATACCAATCCTCTACAGTCTCTTTTAGAAAACACAGAGAGTACATTTCCTAACTCATTTTATGAGGCCAGCATTTCCCTAATATCAACCAGATAAAGACAAGAAAACTACAGACCAATATATCTCGTGAACAAAGATGCAAAATCTTCAACAAAGTACTAGCAAATTGAATTCAACAATATATCAAAAGAATTGCACACCATGACCACTTGGGATTTATTCCAGGTATACAAAGCTGGCTCAACATTTAAAAATCAATTAATGTAATCTGTGACATCAACAGGTATCCACAGATGCAGAAAAAGCATTTGACAAAATCCAGTGGTCTTTCATGATAAAAACTCAATAAACTACGGATAAAGTAGAATTTTCTCAACTTGATAAAGAGCATGTACAAAAATAACCTAGAGCTAACATTGTACGTAATGGTGAGAAACTAGATGATGCCCCTAAGATCAGCAACAGGCAAGGATTTCCTCTCTCACCAGTCCTAACACAACAGCATACTGCAAGTCTTAGCAAGCGAAATAAACCTGTAAAAGGAAATGAAACATATACAGATTGGGAAGGAAGAAATAAAACTGTCATCGTTCACAGATACCATGATTATATATGCATAAAATCCCAAAGACTCAACAAAAACTGAACTAATAAGCAATCTCTGAATCGCCAGCTTCTTGGTCTCCAAGTGAGGGATACATGAGTCAAAAATTTTAAAAAATAAAAACGAGAAACTCACCATTGTGCCACTCCTCGGGTCCTGAGGTCCCCAGCCAGCCTATTTTTTTCTCTCTACTTTTCTGAGTCTTCTTATATTTGTTGTATATATCATGTCTAAAGTTTTTACTTGGACTTAGTGAAAGGAATAGGGAAAAGTACATGTGCTCTATCTGCCCAGAATGGAAGTCCCGGAGCTAGCTTTATAATACATAAAACAAATCATGTCACTTCCCTTCAAATGCTCCAGTGGCTTTCTATCAAACCTAAACCAAAATCCACACCCCTTCTCATCTCTTACCGCACTTCTTGCCCATTCAGCCAAACTGGCCTTCTTTGTCTTTCTCAAGTAGCTGGGTTCATTCTGCATTGGAACCTTTGCACCACTGCTGCCTGGGGCGATTTCTCTATATTTTCAGATCTCATGGTGAATATGGCCACTGAAAAGATAGCTTCCTGAAGACCCAATCTCTATCACGTCCCACACAGCATTTTTTTTTTTGAGGGAGGGGGGTGGGGAGTGGGGAGAGGTCACTCTTATTTCTCTATTTTACATTATGATTTCTGTGCTTGTCTCTTGCAGTAGAATTCCAACTAAATGAAAACAGGTTTTAGGTGTCTTGGTCACATTTGTATTCTCAGATCCTAGAATAGAGTCAGGTACAATGTAAGCCCCACACAAATAATTGTTGAAAACAATGAATGGACAAACGTACCCGCACCAACCATTTATATTCTAGCAGTGCCTGGAAAAGAAAGGTCAGAACCAGTTAGTAGAGCAGATGCCGAGTTGACAGTAACAAATGTTGTGACCTTATTCCCTCCAAGTCAGGTGTTTAGGTAAATAATGCTCTATTAGTAATATAAGTTAGAACAAACAAACATTTTTATAGCTTGTAAGTGAAAAAAATCCTTAACTGCAAAGCTGCATTTAAGTCAAATATTAGCAAATGTGGAAATCAATGAAAATAAAAACACGATATATAAAAATCTCTGTGGTACAGCAAAATCAGACTCAAATTATTGTTCATTTTTAGTATCATAAAATTGCATTAATCAGATTATAAAATACTGCACTCTCATCTTCAGAAAATAGAAAAGAACAAACAAGAAAGTAAAAACTGTGGATAACCACTGACATCATTTTGGTCTATTTTCTTTTTTTTTTCCCTATGCAGATACAGGTATATAGTCACAGAGATATGAATTTTGGTTTTTGCCCAATTTAGATTTTTAGTTAAGGGAGTGAAAATGAAATGAGAGTATGGTACCTTACCTATTTGAGAGAAACTTAAGACAACCATCAGGAGACAAACTGTGCCATGGAATTGGCTGTGAGGCGTATGGGAAAACGGGTCAAACAAAGATTATCAAAGAATCGGGTGTTCTAGATGCTTTTGAATAATTGGTGAGAGAAATTATGAAGTTGCATCACTCTAGTCTTTTAATTGTTTTATTTTAAAAAATCAAGGCATATAAGCATTAAGCTTAAAACGTAAGAAAATATCTTGAGATGTGTTTGGTTGCATGAAATAGAAACTCTAGCTTAAGGATTAAAAAGGATTCACATAAAAATAGAGGGGATCCTCATGGAAATTCATGGTGAAGAGTGTAGTTAGACCTCATGGGAAATGGAAGGACAAGTAAGCTACAGTCTCTGTCTTCCTCTCCTCGTGGTTTACATGGTCCCTGGTTTCTGCTTCTCTCTGCACAGCTATGAGTTTTTCCCTACCAGCTTTTCACAGCTCAGGCTGGTACCCTACTTTCCCTTAATTTCAGTTTGCATGTGGCTTTGCTGGTGACAATATCGCTGATGTTGCAGCTCAACTCCCTGTGGTTAACAATCACAGTCTTTGGGTCTCTTAATTGCATTTCTAGTGAGTAAGAATCTAATGGTTAACCCCACCTTTTGGAAGACCTGTGCTTGCATCAGCCAGAGATCTGTGATTAAGAAAGGAGGTAGGGTCAAATGAGCAAGGGAGACTATGGGTGAGGGAAATAGGAACAGAAACCCAACAGAAGAAAGGAAAAAAATGAGTAAATGACAAAGAAACCTAAGCGAGTAAATCAAAACAAATTCAAATCAACAATATTAAAATCAGAAAGCTGTTATAATGATCCACACAATTTTTTAAAATTATAAGGTGTATTTTACCAAATTGTCAGATAATTTGAAAACTCAATAAAACAGGACAAAAATGTCTTTAAAAACATGTCATTCGAAATTTGATGCAAGGAAAAATAGAAAACAGTATTAGGCTTGAATAGAATATTATTTACAAGGGCCATAAAGATGTGCTGCTAATTATTTTTAATACAAATAATTTTTGTGTGTTATAAATTATTCCAAAACAACAAAAAAAAATATTTTCAGAATGAGGTCGGTATAATACAAAGCCTGAAATCTGATGATACAAAGTATAATACAAAGTCGGTATAAAACAAAACAAAATCTATGCCCACACTATATTTGAATACAGATATGAAGTGTAAAATGTTAGTAAACAAAATTAGAAAAAGAATATACCAGAAGCATATATGCTTTATTCCAGCAAAATAAAGGTGGTTTATAATGAAGAAATCTGTTTACATCAGTTATACTTGGCATAACATATGCTGTTCTAAAAGATCTTAATAGTTATTAATATTGCCTATTTTATTTATTTATGCACATATTCCACTGTAAACACAATTAATAATCATATTCCTACTAGATACAACACGTAATGAGACCTGGGAAAAATTCTTGAGAGAGTCACGCAGTGTTGCCTGTGACTAAATACAGATTTCCAAGGATATAAGCAGATTCTGTCAAGTCTGTTCTTATAACAGTCACAGAACCGCACATAAGAAATCCTTTTAAGTTCAAAATAAGTGAAATATTTAACATTACACATTCTAGAAATGATAAGATTAATTTTCAAATGTTAAGTAAATAACCACTCGAAATGCATTAAATGCATTAAAGTCTTTGAACTAGTCACCTGTTGTTAGTCATCTATTACTGTAAATGTTGAAAAGTTAGGGGTGTTTTTCACGTCATCACTTGACCCCTGTCCATTCACTGACTGATGTGCCTAGAGGAAACTCATCTAAACATTCTTACCACTTAAAGCATGTATGAGGGCTACAGGCAGAGGCAGGAAAAGAACAATGAGAGCAAAACCCAATTTGGAAGGAAGAGAATAATAAATAAATAGTAAGGTAAGGAAACAACCTTACCTAGTAAACCTAATTAAGAACAAACACATATCATTTCAATAGTTAAGCAAGAAACTATTTCAATGAGTGATACAAAACATTTAATACAAACTAATGGCTACTCCTTATGTTAAGATTTTTTTAAAAAAGGAATAGAAATATTCCCTTTTATATAAAAATTTGTACTCATACAGAAAAACCCGACTACATGCTTAATGATAATTCTAAAATTATATCAACTTTAAAATAAGAAAAGAGCGATTATGCTGGATAACGTTATAATCACTTATTATTATTGTGGGAATTTTAGATGAAGCAATAAGACATGAAATCGAATTATTCAAAAGGACTGGTTCTCAGACTTTGGAAAAGACCAAGTGTATTGAAGAGGAATTAAAATGATGATGATAACAATAATAAGTAACTAACACGTGTAGTATTTATTTAATTCTGACAACAAACCTATAAGCTAGAATTACTACCATCCCCATTTTATACCTGAGGGAACTGGCACAGAGAGGTTAAGTAACTTCTCAAGGGTTACATAGCTAGGTAGAGGTGAAGCTAGGATTGCAAGCCAGGAGGTCTAGGCCCAAAAACTATGCTCTCCACTAACCTTGTGATATGCCAGGCACTGGGATAAGCATCATATGTCCATGAAATCCTCTCAACAACTCTTGAAAAGTAAACATTCTTCTCTCCATTGTGGCAGCTGTGAAGCAAAATATAGTTCACGACTTCAATATGCTTTTGTAAAACTCAAAATTATTATAAAGGTGTAACTATATAGAAAGATTTTCACAGTAAATTTTTTACAGTAAATTTTAAAATAAAAAGATTTTTACAGTAAATTTTTTTACAGTAAATTTTAAAATAAAAAGGCCAGATATCAGAGCATGTTTGAAATAATTACAAATAATGAAAAATGTATACATTTGGGCAAAGTTTAAAAAAGATAGAGTTTGGACAAGATAATGGGAGTTTGGGTGAATTTTTTTTCTTTACCACATGTCCATAATGAACATTTAATAAAAGATCTCAGATTGCAAAGATGATATGTATAAATGACGAAAAAGGAAAATACTGTGAGTTTTTATGTTGAAGCATCCCTTAAAGCATTAAGTCCTAGCAAGATTTTTTAATTGTGAAATTTTAAGTATAAATCAGTATATACTTAGGATAAATGTTGGAAAGAATGGAAAAAGAGACAGAAATAATTACACATGAAAGCAACTGCTTCCTCTGCCCCTCCTGGGGCTTCTTGCCTTTGTTCAAAGCAATCTCATTAAATTACTGTGTCCAGCTCCCTAACCCAAGGCAGGACTGCACCCGAAGCAAAACAGATGGAGTAAGAGCTCTCTGGCCTCCAGCATTGAGTTTACTTCCTTCCTGGCAGCCAGACTATTGGCCACCAGTGTTCATACTGAATTGCTTCATACACACATTAAACTTAGGTGAATTCAATTCTACGCACCAGACAAAAAAAAAAAAGTTAGGGGTGAGGAAGAAAAAGATAAGCATATATTCAAACATATTTTTCAAAAATAAAATCCTTAAATGTCAGTCCTCATCACGAGCTCAACCAGAGACAGCCATATTTCGATGCTGGAAGAAAACACTGCTGCATTGGACTTATCGAGAATATTAAAGTGTATTTGATTTATTAATCATTTTTACTTTATGCTCTAACTTCAGAAATTAAACTGAAATTAAGATGGAATTCCACTGTATAGTCAAGAGTGAAGTGAAGATGGGGAATGATCCAGTTTATAACCCATGCTGGCCAAAACCAAGGTTTATACCCCCCAAATAATTTACTTAATTCATTCTGCAAATGTAAAACCTGGTTATTGCTCTCTTGGTTCTGTGTAAAGTGTAGTTATATTAGTTAAGGTAAAACTAATCAGCTTCTATAACAAAAGCACCCAAGATAAAGTAGCTCATTTTTTTGCCATCTGTATAACAGTCCAGACAGTCTAGGCTGATGGGCAGCTTTGCTCCAGGAAGTCCATCAGGATCCCAGACCCGTCTCGTCGTTCTTCCATGACCTAAAATTTTTCCCTGATTAGCTCTGTCAAAGCCAGGTTCCCTGGCACATCAGCATTCCAGATTCCAGGAAGAGAAAAACAGAGCCACATCTGGGAAAAGCAGCTTATCTTTGGATGGAGAGGACCCGAGGGTTATACATATCACTTCTGCTCACATTCCATTGCCCTGACTTAGTCATGTGATCGCACCTACCTGCAAGAGAGGTTGAGGAAATAGTCTCTGAGTGCACATGTGCTCAGGAAGAAGAGAGTGAATTTGGGGAGGAGGCAGTAGAGTTTGGGGCAAGAGGACTGGATTTAGAGGATATAAGTAACAATCTGACTCTTTTAGGGAACCTGAGTTGCCACTTAAGCCCATTTCCTTCCTGATCAGAGATGAGATATTTTCCTGGCTCACAAAACTGCCATTCCTAGGAAAATTTAGTGGCAACTGGAGCCTCCTTATTCATACATAGCCCCACTCCTGTCTCCAAGTTTCATCAACAGAACAAAGACTACAGTGATCTTCATGCTCGAGACCTTTGATCAAACCCAGCCTTCACTCAGTGGCTCACACAGAAGTTAAGCGCTCATATATGTTCATGCGCACGCGCGCGCACGCACGCGCGCGCGCACACACACACACACACACACGTATTTAGGAAGATGTTGATAGCAGCCCATCAGAGTTTGCTTACAGATACCCTCTGATAGTTGCCTCTGATAGGAGAGGAGGCAAGCCAGAGGTTATCAGCAGCAGACGGAAGAGGAAATGTCCGCAGGGGAATCGGAACTGGGCAAAAGTTGTTTCACCTTCTACGGTCCCTACTGTATTCATCTGGGAGTGCCCTATCGACATGTTTTAGTGATAGCAGGTACGCATTCCTCTCTCAGGGAAGATAACAGACACAGATCACAGGCATCTCTGGGGTTTGAGAGGATGAGATTCACGGTGGACATGTGGCATTGACAGGTCGGGGAGAAGGACTAGAGCTGAGGGCTATGAAGGGAGACACTTCACAGCTATTTTCTCAGACATTGTCATAAAAGAAGCAGAGACTTTAAGATCCCCTGGCTCTGGGTTACAAACCCTTGCTCCCTGACATGCCAGCTTTGAGAGACCTTGGTAAAGTCACTTAGCCTTTCTCAATTTCCTCCTCAGCAAGAAAGAGACAACCATGCCTAGACGTGTGGTTAAACTGATGCTTTGGATGGATCAAGGTCTCAATAATAAGTAGTTGTTTGTTATTGTTGTCGTTGTGACCTCGCTGAGTTGCTGTGAGGTTTAAATAAGATACCATGTGAAAGCACCTCAGGAAGTGTATTATAGATACGATTTTCTTGGGTCAGAGCTCCCATGGGCTCTCCTAGACTTTCTCATGTTAGAACTATATTTGGAGATTTCGCCCTTGATAGAACCTAGATGTAAGCCCGAAGGGGTCAGCAGTAGGGATGGACTGAAAATGGGAGAAGAGGTAGGGGAAAACATGTGTTCCATGTCTAGTATAAGTCAGGCGCTATAGTGGGTGTATGTGGTCACTGGAAACAGCTTTGTCTTCTCAATTTTATTCTGAGTTGGCCTTGCTTATTAATTTCCTATTGCTCTATCACAAATTAGTTATGAACTTGGTGGCTAAAAACAGTACACATTTGTTACCTTACTGTTCTGGAGATTAGGAGATTGGCAGGGCTAAGTTTTCTCTGGAAGCTCTAAGGGAGAATATGGGGTTCTTTTTTTGCCCTTTTCAGCTTCTAGAGGCCGCCTGCATTTCTTGGCTAATGGCCCTTTTCTTGCAGGACGCCACCCCCTTCCCTGAGTCTGACCCTCCTGCCTCTCTTGAATAAGGATTCTTGTGATAACATTGTGTTCTCATCTCAAGATCCTTTATCACATTTGCAAAGTCCCATTTGCCATATAAAGTGACATATTCACAAGTTCCAGAGATTAGAATGTGGGCATCTTTGGGGGTCATTATTCTTTCTACCACACTTATTCACATAGTCTTCATACACAAATGCCCCAT
>NW_011888817.1:10815336-10821398 GCF_000151845.1 Pteropus vampyrus
CTCCCTTATCTGTGAGGACTCCCAGTGGATGCCTGAAACCTCAGATAGTAGTACCAAACCCTAGGCACAGTAAGAGATTCTCAACAGTAACTAATAAAAGTTACGTGAATGTAGCATTACTGAGTAAAATAAGGGTTACTTGAACATAAGCACTGCAATAGTTGATCTGATAACCAAGACAGCTACCAAGTGACTAATAGGTACGTAGTGTCTACAGCGTAGAAATGCTACTCGAAGGGATGATTCATGTCCCAGATGGAATGGAGTGGACACTGCAAAATTTCATCATACTGTTCAGAATGGCACACAATTTAAAACTTATAAATTGTTTATTTCTGAAATTCTCCATTTAGTATTTTCAGACCGAGGTTGACCACTGGTAACTGGAACCACGGCAAGCAAAATCGCCGGTTGAGGGGATGACTGTGTACAATGTACGCAACAAGTGACTTTTAAGACCAACAGCTAGTAGAGCTGAAGATGCACGTGCCCTACAACTGAATGATTCCACTCCTGGTTGAATCCACTAGAAGTTCTTGAACATGTGCTCTAGGAAATGAGCTACCTTTTTCACTTGTGAAAAATTGCAATGTGTTTCTTCATGAAAGTGGATTTAGAAATTCCCGCAATGGAACACTGCACAGACCTGGACGTCTCAAAGCTTTCTAAAACAGCCTAGAGGATTCTGAGAAACATAACAAAGAAAATAAGTCACAAGAGAACACACACAATATGATATAATTTTACATAAGTGAATATAAAAGATTCAAAGAAACATTATATATTATTTAGGAATACATAAATGGGTGACATAATACAAAAACTGCATGAGAAGGTAAACAGCAAATTTAAGATACCAGTTTCTCTTGGAGAAGGAGAAGAAGGTGCTTTTGGGGGAAAGAGACATATATATCAACTTGGAAGGTGAGTACGTGAAGGTGCTCATTATATCATTCATTTTTAGGTCTGAAATATTTCATTACACACATTTTAAATGATGACCTTGAAATTTTTAAGCAAAATATTAGATACTTTCACCAAGGTATTTGTAAGACTTGAGGAGATGGGATTCTTGACGGGCTCAGGGATGGACAGGACACTACTTCTCAAAGGTGCCTAACCAGGAGGCAGAAGGAGTAGCTATGTCAGTATACCCAAGAGGAAATATGCAAGTTTGAGGAGAGGCAAAAAGAAGAGCATTGGGGGAGGAAAGAAGAGGTGGCATCGTTTTCAAAATCATCAGTTAAGATTGTCTCAGATTCAAATCATAAGAAAACCAACTCAAACAAATTTAAAAATGAAAGGAGACACACTGAAAAGTCCAGATATAGTTTTGGCTTTAGACCAGGGTTTCTCAACTGACTACTGACAAGCCCTACTGACATTTTAGGCTAGATGCTTCTTCGTCGTGGGTGGTCTGTTTTACTCATTGTAGAATGTTTAGCGACATCCCCGGCCTATCCCCCCAGATGGTAGTGGTGACCTCTAAGTTGTGACAACCAAAAATGCCTCCAGAAATTGTCGAATGTCCCCTTGGGCAGTGGGGATTGTCATCCCCATCCGTTCGTTGAAAAACATGGCTTTAGGAAAGCTGACCTAGTAAGTGACTCAAATGATTTCGCCAGAACCCAATTTCTCATTGTCAAGGCACATGCCTTCTGTGGCCTTGGCTCCACAGGTTCCAGAGATTAGAAGGTAGGCATCTTTGGGGGTCATTATTCTTTCTACCATACTTATTTACACTCTCACCTTGTAGTAGCAAAATGGTTGTCATAGTTCCAGACCTCACAGCTTCAGACCCTACTGTCTAGGCAGAAGTAAGTGAGTTCTTTTGGTCATTTGTACAGAACAGAGATCACATCTTCTGGTGCAGAATCCTCAACATGTGTCTCTTCTCCCCTTTCTGCTCTGACTGGCTAGGTGCCTATGGCTGAGCCAGTCCTGGCCATGAGAGGGACAAATAAGCTGATTGGCTTAAGCCCACAGGACCCACTGCTACAGCTGGGATAAAGTCAGCTCCTACCAAGAGACATGGCTAAGGAAGAAGCTAGGGTGGCATCCTCAAGATGTCTGTGCACCATTCTCCAAGCAGCATGGGCTGGCCTGGAGCTGTCTAAATTCTGCCCAGACAAAGGAGTTCCCGTGAGTTGCTACTGTGTGGCAGAGACCACTGCAAAGTCAGAGGCTGAGGGGGCCGCCTGAGGATGGACCGCTCCAGCCTGCAAAATACAACGCCTTTTCCCCAATCACTGTGCCTCTGAGCCAGACTCTGATAGGGTCGCAAACTTCAGCAAGTCCCAGTCCAGCTGGGACAGAAGGAGAAATGCTGACCTCAGAAGCTGGACAAAGACCCTGCCCCTCTCTACTGCAGAGGACTTCTTTTGTGGACCAAGCTGGGAGTGGGGAGGAGGGAGCTGGCCTTAAAACAGGCTCAGAACTTTTATTTTCTAGGACTAGACCATTTTAATTACTGCATTGAGACTATATTTGGGATATAAAGTGACCAGAGATCTTTTTATTACCGAAAAGCCAGGATAATAGCCTGAGACCGAGGTTTCATCCTCAGGCAAGGGAGAAATGGTCCTCGATGGATACATTTTAAAGGGAGAATGGGAGCAAAATTAAAACTGTGCTTCACTCATAACCATGGGTCAGGCTCATTCAATGCACAGATCCATGTCCATTAATGGAGCCCAGGAAAGATAATCCAGCAGGACTGTGGATACACGTGAAGGCCTGGGAGGCCAGCAATCTCTGCCGCTACCCCTGCCAGGGAGTCTGATCTGACCCACAGATTTGCAGAACCTATGGGAAGAGACTGCAGCAGTGATCAGAGGAGTAATGGGTTTGGGGGCAATCCCAAGGCCATGTAGGAGGAGCAGACAAATGTCACATAGCAGAGAACAGTGCTTCCAGAGAAACACTTTAAAGGCCACCCTGGAACCTGCCCAGGAACTGTAATGCCCTCTCCTCCCATCCCTGGGCCTCATCTCGATTACCAGACTAACACTATTATTATTTACCATCTGCCCTGATTTTCTTGCCTTCTGCCCCAAAGCACTGTGGCCTGGAAAGCAAGGATTATACCAAGTGTTGCCAGGGGCCTGAAGGATTTGGGGCTGGGGCCCTCTGTTCCCCTTGTTCCAAGCAAAAAGGCACATGCGGGCACTTAATTCCTCTCCCTCCTCCCTGAAGTTGCTCAAGGGCCACGCCATGCCGCTCACAAGTGCTCCCCACCGACTTCTTGTTTACTGGACTGGTTTGGTCCTTAATGGGGCAAAAAGCAAATGGAATCACAGGAATCAGCCAAGTATTAATAAAACTGAAGCAACGGCAGGGCTCACAGAACCTTCTACCATTTTGACAAGTGTATGCTAATTGCATTCTGTCTCCTTGCAAATTACAGCTATTCCTCGGGTTTTAAAAAATTTGACATTTCATTTTGATTGCAGCGGCTTCTTATTTCCTCCAGCTTTGGGAAAGGGGAGAGGGTGGGGGCTTGAGTGAGGACACTGACCTCATGGGGCAGACAGGTGCTGCTATAGGGTTCAAAGTCTTTGGATGGAGTTACGTGTTTGACCTCACGACAGCACACTTGAACCTGGATGATACGTGGGGCCTTTCTGCTTCTGGTAGATTTACACAGATTGGGTCCAAACCCCCATATTTCACAGCTCACATGGATCCAGGGCCCTCCCTGTGCAAATTCCTGGCCATAGTTCTTCCCAGGTTCCTCTGACTTTGCTCCTCTGTCTGGGGTGAACCATCCTGACATGTCTGCACATCAACAGATACACATCTTAAGAAATCCAGTCACAGCTGTGATTCCATCATTCAGTGTCTTGTCTGAGCGCTTGAAGAGTTACCCCAAGAATTCTGTCATGTGCGACATTTTGTGTCCCTAATTCAGAGGTTCTCTAAGGGTGGTTCAGGGACCTAAGCACTGTGGCCGGGAAAGGTCTTAAGACCTTGCCAGGGTATCCTTGAGATCAAAACTCTTTTTATAAGCATACTAAGACATTTGGCTTCCCACTCTTGTTCCCTCTGAAGTGTACAGTGGAGTTCTCCAGCATCTCCATAATGTCTGATGATGTTACCATTCTGAGGGCCGACCGAGTGTGTTCTTGTGTATTCCGGTGTCTTAAAAGGTTCTCGGTTTGAGTTTCTAATGTGGTAAATATCAATAAATGTAACACACGTAAACAAAAGTTCTTTGAGATCTTTGATAATGTCTAAGACATCAAACTGCTTCAGTGCATTCTCTCAAGCCCTGCTGCTGTGACCGAGAGACCTTCACCCTTCCATGCAGTCCCCTGGTGGGGGAGGGAGGTCCAGTTAGCCCCTTTCTGATTGTTTCCCAAACCAAAAGCAGTGCGAGGCTGATCTGCCTTCCACAACATCCCTGGAAATCTGGCAAATAGCTATTTCTGCATCTCAGTGCTCTGCTCTCTCAAACTCCAGCAAAATAACTTGACAAGATTCTTGACATTCTTGGGAAGGGAAGAAGGTCTGTGGAATCGACACATTCTTGAAATCATACCTAAGTCCTTCTTCATGGTAGACTGTAGAGTGTTACTGCCCATTTCATAGGAGGCAAAACTGAGACTCTGAAGACAGATGTTGGAGATTGGATTAGAACCTGCTAATCTGTGATAGCTGTGAACAGCCAAGCCATGGAGCCTCTTGAAGTCTGTTTTGAAATGTTCTCTCTCTTCTCCCTGTGATTCCTTTCTCTCCCATCTTATCCTCTCTTTCTTCTTTCCATTCTTCTTGCCCCAGTCCCTCCTCCCTCTGGATTTCTTCCCCTCATTTTCTCCCTCTAAGCTATTTAAAGTGGTGCTGATTTTTATCTTGTCATTCTTTCCCTGGAAATAACAGTGAATTTCAATAAACACAAATGGCAGAGAAATCCAGAAAGTGATACTTGAACGAAAGCTCGGGACATCCCTATTAGCACATTTCATCGCTCCCCTGACTCTGGGCAGAACCAGAGTCCTCATATGAATTCTTCAGCCCCTCCAGCCCCTCCAGGCCCTCCTGCCCTCAGTGGTCACGCAGCTGCTGCACTCCATTCAGCCAACAGCTAAGGGGCTCAGCCAGCCCCCTCTAATCCTCTTAACTGTCCCCATTGGTCCCATTTCCACCTGTTCAAAAGAAAGGGTTTTCCAACTAATGCTACAGATCTACTTACTCTTTCATTACTCCTTTCAAGTCAGAATCTGATAAGATGAAGGTGAATAAGATACAACCTCTTCCTTAAAGGACCTCACAGATCAGTGAAGAGACAGAAACACAATCAGATAAAGGCGGTGCAATGGAATAAATGATGGATAAGAAGCCTGGACCACGCGTCACAGGACCCATGGACTTGGCTGCGGCTCCTGGAAGGACGATGGGGTGGAGGTGGGGCTGAGACAGGAGAACGGGACATTAGGAGTTAACTGAACTGGTAGAGAGGACTCAGGAGCCCAGATTGCAAAGTTTGAGTTATTATAAACTTCAAGTAACAGTAATATCTTAGGGGCCTGAATGTATATCTGGATGTGTATGTGTGTGTGAGTCTGTGTATGTGTTGTTTAGGGGGGGTAAGGGTGGAAAAGAATGAAATAGGAAAAGGAACTTTTAGGCTGTATTAACAGAGACAATATAGGGTAGTGGTTAAGAATAATGGCTATGGAGTTAGATGAACTTGACTGTCATTAATCAATCTGTAAGACTTTGGGTAGATCCTTTAAACTCAGTTTTACCATCTATAAAATGGGAGTGATAATAGTACCTATCCATAGAGTTATTATGGGGATTAAGTAAATTAATATATGCCAAGTTTTTGGAAAACTGAAATATAGACGTTCATAGATAAATACAGAAATGTCAGTTGCTATTAGTATTGTATTACAGAATAACTGAAATAGTCTATGTAAAGGATTCAGCACAGGCCTGAAACATGGCAAATCGCCCACAGGAAGGAAGGAGCTACAGCTCAGTGTTGCCCTAGAGACCCAAGGGCTCCGTTTCTCAGGGACAACAGACATCAGGTGTCCAGACCCCCTTCACCAAAAGGA
>NW_011888817.1:10821448-10825879 GCF_000151845.1 Pteropus vampyrus
CTGTAAGACTTTGGGTAGATCCTTTAAACTCAGTTTTACCATCTATAAAATGGGAGTGATAATAGTACCTATCCATAGAGTTATTATGGGGATTAAGTAAATTAATATATGCCAAGTTTTTGGAAAACTGAAATATAGACGTTCATAGATAAATACAGAAATGTCAGTTGCTATTAGTATTGTATTACAGAATAACTGAAATAGTCTATGTAAAGGATTCAGCACAGGCCTGAAACATGGCAAATCGCCCACAGGAAGGAAGGAGCTACAGCTCAGTGTTGCCCTAGAGACCCAAGGGCTCCGTTTCTCAGGGACAACAGACATCAGGTGTCCAGACCCCCTTCACCAAAAGGAATGAGGCTCCAAATACACTGACAGGCAGGAATATGTATGTCAGAGAAGTATCTGGGGATGAAGGCTGGAGGTGAGTGTGTGGTAGGTGGCAGGTGGCTGAGGCAGGAAGCAAGCAGCTGAGTCTGTGTTTGGACATCTATCATCAGCAGTCATCCTTGAATGAAGCACATAACCAGGCTTGGGAAGATGAGGGCAGCCCTCACCAAAGAGGCAGCATTTCAGTTAGATGTGAGAAGATACAATAAGTGGGCATTTTCCAAGATTATGTACAAAACAAGTCACACAAAAGTCATTTCTCCCACACTTCTTGAAATAGCATCACGTAACTTTCTAGAATACTGGTTTGTGCCTTTTAAAGTTGAGGTGTGTTATTATGTTGTTGGAAACTACCGATGACTGGTAATAAGTGAGGAACACTTGTCTTATCAGTGAGGACATTTAGAACTTGAAGCTGGTACTGATAAATTATTTTCCAGTCTGTATGAGAAAGAAACTCTGATACATCTGTATGGTACATTACAGCTTACGAGTTATTCTTAGTTCATTTAATCCTCAAAATACCCTCTGAAGTCAGTATCAGGATCCCCACGTGACACTAGAGGCAACATGGGAGCTCAGTTTGGGGGGACTTCTGCCTGGAGGCTATGTAAATCTTCCTTTGGGGCCCTGGGTAGATTCACAATAAACCAGGCTCCTCCAGCTAGTCTCCTCCTTACCTTTATCAAGGTGGCCATTGATAAAGAGTCAATGGTGGAGCTTGTTATGGTATAGTGGCCATGAATAAGGCAAAGCCAAAGGCCTATGTGTGCCTCTCTAGTGAGTCCTCTGAAATATCGGAGTCTCTGCTATGAGGAACATAGACTAAGGACTTTGGGATGGCCAGTTTTACATGTCAGTTTGGCTAGACTGCAGTCTCCAGTTATTCAATTAAACACTAATCTAGATGTTGCTGTGAAAGTACTTTGTAGATGTGATTCGAGTCCGTAATCAGTTGACTAGAAGTAAGAGAGGTTACTCCAGATAATCTGGGTGGGCCTGACTTAATCAGTTGAAAGGCTTTACGTGCTCTTGAGGCTTCCCTGAAGAAGAAGAAAACCTACTTTTGGATGAGAGTTTTACCCTGTGCCCGAGAGCTCCAGCTATTCTTTCCTGGTGGTCTTCTCTTGCCTAGCTAGCCCCCATGATCACGTAGGCCAATTCCTTATAATCTGTCTTTCCATACATATCTCTCATTGGCTCTGTTTTTCTCATTAAACTCTGACTGATACACTTTTTCCAGGCACCACCTCTGACTTGTATTGTGACATCGACTTCTACTGGGATTCCGTGTCTAACCCTTCTCCTCCAACCCATCTTTCATACCCCACCAGAGGGTCCATTCTAAAACACAAATCCAATGTTCCTTGGTTCCAGTTCTGGGATTCTCTTACCATAATCATGATTGGGAGTCACCAGGGCCAATGTCTAGAAAACAGAACCCTTTGGCTTATAGGCCTCAGGAAACTTGTTAATGCTGCATGCTGGTGGTTAAAATTGCTGATCACACCCACTTTCTCCTGAATTCCAGAAAAAGGACACGAATTGCCAACTGGGGAACAAATGATCGGCTTTAATGGGGGCTCTCTAGTAGCATCTACATTGGAGAAGATGGCCTGGACTTGAGACCAAATGAAATGTCCTACTCTCAAACTTGTGAATTGAAGATAGTCAGGCCCACACTGTGAGACTAATTCAACTTCTCCATCTGGTTCCAGAATGGAAGATGGCATTCCTTGAGGGGAAGACCTACCATGGTGAGCTGATGCTGTGGAGGAAGAGGAGAGGGGGTCTGGTTCTTCTGATTTATCTTTGAGACAAGCCGTGTCTGTGTGAGAGATTAACACTGTTATGCAGCAACCCTGCTCCCCAGTAAACGTGGCCGGTGGTTGTCAAGCTCACCAACAGAAAGGATATAGTTCCCAGTGGGAGCATGGCGATGCAGGAAAGAGAGAACCCAAGAGTGCTTTCTCCAATACTTACCGCTCCTGGGAACCAGGAATGAAGTTCTTTCTTACCTGGGCAAGCAAGAGACAGGGAGGGTGATAAGGGATTCTTCAGCAGGAGGCGCCATCTGTGAACACACCTTTGCTGCAGAGCAATGCCTCAATGGTGGTTCCAAGGACTCAACTTTGACAAAGGTATTCCAGGCTAAGGCCTTCCTCCATGACAACTTCTTTCTCAGTTCCCTTCCATCCAGCCTCTGCCCTTTATGTTACAAGGGAATTATCTAGCTAGATGGCAGGTGGTAGCTTGAAAATGCAGCTGTATACCCTCTTCAGAGACATTCATCTGCAGAAGTCTCATCACAATATCATATTGCCCTCTCTTGTCTTGTGGCAACTTGTGATGTACAGTCCTAACTGGAGCCCTGGGAACACCACTGATACATCCCAAACTCTTGGCACCAACGATGTCATTTTTACATGTGGTTGCCAAAGTCCCACAAAATATATGATTTCATTCACCCCCCCAAATTCCAGCTCAGACAATCTAACTGCACTCTAATCACAACAGCAGGTTTAAACCTTTAAAATAAAAGCAAGTGCTGGATATTGCAAAGTTATAAAAAGCATTATCCAGGGAAACAAAGACAATGAAGGCTGAGGCTAGCTGACTGCGGGCCTCTGCCTGGGAAGCTGAGTGCCTAATATAGCTCTCCCCACATTCTCCTGGGTGTTCCTCTTTTAAGCATTCCCAGCCCTGTTCTTCTGAAAGATGCCTGCTGCCTGCTCATTGCTGGAGGATAAACTCCTAATTCCCAAGTGAGGCTCACAAAAGCTTCACACGGGGGCCACCCCACCCTCAATCCTGCCACCTGGGCTCCACCCTTACTGTGTCTTCAGGGTTCCTGGAACGTGTCTCACGTTTTTTATGTCTCTGTGCAGCCTATAAGTCTAGAACATCCTTCCTTATTCCCTGCCTCATTCCAGAGAGCAGCTGCTTGGTTAACCTGGATCCCAGAAGAAGAATGATAATGTGGAGCAGAGATCCCAGCCAATCCCAGTGGAGAAATAAACCTTTGTTTTAAACAACTAGAATATGAGGGTTGTTTGTTACTGCAGCATAACCTGGCTTATGCTGGTAGATACACACTCCCTGACCAAGCTGGCTGGTCTCTTCCTCTTTAGGTTAAAAAGGCACTCTATCTTATATTCTCCCATTATTGCTTGCTTTATTCACATGGTTACATGTGTGCCCATCCAACATCAATGAGACCAGAGACCACATCTTATTATTCAGCCCAGGAACTGCCACGTAGCAATCATCAATACACAATCATTGTGTTATTACTGGCTCATTTATTTCTTCCTCTTCCCTGTTGTACAGGCGAGAAAATGACCTTGACAGTTTCCCGTTACTCTTGCTGGCTTTCTCCTGCTGTTCAGGTTACCAGAATCGATTTCATTTCTCCTGTTGCCAGTTCAATGGGGGAGGTCAGAGAGTCAAACTTGTTCTGGTTCATACATCCTCATCATCCATAAAAGTCCCAAGGATCTGGCTGCTGAGCAGTTGTTGTAAGTGAAGAATAGAACCTCCGGGACCACCATAACTCTGCAGCAGCATTAGCGGACAGACTGCTCCCATCCTCCTAGAAGGCGGGAAGAAGGGAGGAAGGGACAGGAAGCACTCACCTGGATATTCACAGGCTTCTGCGTGGTTGTTTCTGTAGTACTTAGGCCCATTCAAATACAATGATAAACACACACACGCGCGCACACACACACACACACACGCATGCACACACGCACGCACGCATGCTACGGCCAGTGGGAACCAGGTCTGGAAGGAAATCAGGAGCTGCCTCGTGTCTGAGAACCATATGCTGCCCCATTTCTTATGCCTGGGGAGGCAAAGCTTCAGATGCTTGTGGGAGCCTGAAACTGGAATCTTTCTAGCTGCTCCCCATTTTGCTGTGACTGCCTTTCTGTCAGGGACCTGGTACCTGGCTTCCACTCCAGCCCTCTGTTGGACTTGAGCCTGAAGATGACTCCCAACTCGATCAGCCAAATTCTCACCCCTGGGTCTTCTCAGGCCATT
>NW_011888817.1:10825929-10840986 GCF_000151845.1 Pteropus vampyrus
GGGAAGAAGGGAGGAAGGGACAGGAAGCACTCACCTGGATATTCACAGGCTTCTGCGTGGTTGTTTCTGTAGTACTTAGGCCCATTCAAATACAATGATAAACACACACACGCGCGCACACACACACACACACACGCATGCACACACGCACGCACGCATGCTACGGCCAGTGGGAACCAGGTCTGGAAGGAAATCAGGAGCTGCCTCGTTTCTGAGAACCATACGCTGCCCCATTTCTTATGCCTGGGGAGGCAAAGCTTCAGATGCTTGTGGGAGCCTGAAACTGGAATCTTTCTAGCTGCTCCCCATTTTGCTGTGACTGCCTTTCTGTCAGGGACCTGGTACCTGGCTTCCACTCCAGCCCTCTGTTGGACTTGAGCCTGAAGATGACTCCCAACTCGATCAGCCAAATTCTCACCCCTGGGTCTTCTCAGGCCATTTCCTCCTCCTTCCTTGCAGGGAAGGGCAGGGTCAGTGCATGGGCAATTCTTAATGCCAGCAGGCGAGGAGGAGCTGTAATCCTGAGGCAGGGGACAGGCTCAGTCCTGGGGTCTTGTAATCCCCTCCCTTGAGTGCAAACCAATTTGAAGAGAGTTCCACCATTAGAAAAGTGAGGAAACCAACTGTTGCAGAAAAAAATGGAGAGATGGAAACCCTTGCTAATGACCACATAAATTGGCAGTGTCATTCTGGAAGGTGCCATGAAAATATTTCATGAAATTAAGTTTGCATAATGTTCATGATCCAGCAATCCTCTCCTACGGATAGAGCCTAAGCCATTCCTGAACAAATGCACGAATCACATGTATCAGAATGACTATCCTGGCACCGTTTTGGTTAGCTGAAACTGGCAGGATAGGTAAGAATAAGATGGTGGATGCATCTGCAGCAAGGAACTAGCTATGCAAAGAGCAACAGGCATAGATCTTAAAAACATAGTGCGGAGTGAAAAAAAAGTAAGAAACTAAACAAATTTATAGCACAATCCCATTAGTGTAAATTAAGAACACATATACACCACAAAACAACGTTAGAGTTTAACAAGGATCCATGACTACGTTAGGTTCTATATCAAATACACTGGAGTGAATACCTAGGAGATGAACAGGAATAGGAGTGAGGACTAAGGATGAGGTGGAAAAAAGCTCATAAAACAATGGAAAGCCTTGCACAGGCTTTTTATAATAATCAGCTATGCTACGAGGAGGAGTATGATTAGCATAATTTCTGTAACTGAGATCCTTTTTTTTGTTTGTTTGTTTGTTTCTTAGTCTCAAGCAAGCTTGCTGTGTGGGACCATCTTACTTCTGGCTGTTGGGATTATGGGGGGACATGGTGCCACAAAGATTCCTGGGGATGATGGTCACAGTCAGGTGCTTGGACGCGGGGAATGGAGGAGTCATCAGCACAGGCTTTAGAATCAGACAGACCTGGGTTTCGATCTTGACTTTGCCACATACTAATTGTGCAACATTGGGCAAGTTGTGTGACTGTGGACAGGTCACTTAACTTTCCAAACTTCCATCTCCTCACCTGTAAAACAGAGATAAGAATACTTGGGTTGTGAAAATCAAATAAGATGATGCCTACAAAGCACTTAGCACAGAGCCTGGTTTCAAAAATAGCAACTCTGATTCTCCTGGGTTTTTCACCCAGGATCCTTTAACCTCATTAGTTCTCAGAATCTAAAATGTAACTTCACTTCCATGTTTCTTGGTCAACTGCTTTCTGCTGAGAGAGGTACTAGATCAGCAGCTCCCGGGGCAGAGCGAATGCCTGTGACCAGGTCAGGAGGCCTGGTGGGAACATCCTAAGAGCTGGGCAGACCTGGAGGCTACAGTCCAGGGGCAGCCAGGTCAGTCCAACTTGGAGTGGGGGTGGAGTGGGGCATGGAAATCATCAATGCAGAGCATTGGTGAGACAAGGCTAGGGGTGATGAGACGATGTCCTGAGCTCAAGAGACTAGAGAAAGATCAGGTGGGAGGGAGGCCCAGAACCCTTTCCTCTTAATGCTTACCATGATCCCCTCTGCTTCCTACCTGCTCATGCAGAGTTTCCCATCCCCAGCCGCAGCCCCTGAGCTGGGCCATTCACCTTTTAAGCTTGCTTCCTATCAATAATGTCACAATGTGTGGTTTCTCCATGTTGGTGGAGACTTGACTAGTTTTTCTTTGAAGAAAGAAAGGGACCCTTGCCCTTCAGGCATTTTGATCCATATCATGTAAATGCTGTGTGCGTTTCACATCAAAGTCTGAAACAACTATGTATATTCCTCATGTGGGGAACCCCCTCCTTCTTGGCATAAGCTCCCCTGGGAAGTATGATCTATCCTCTGTGAAAATCTCATGGGCCAGAGAACTGCCTGAAATCCTCATTTTCCCTCTCCTGCATTCTCGCCCCCACATCCCTTCGATCATACAGTCTTGTTGATTTTGCTTCATAAATATCTCCTTACTTCATCCACTTCTATCTCCTATGCTCTGGCCATGGTCTAAGCCAACATCTCTTTACCTTGGACCCTTAGAATGGCTTTCTCACCCCAGGTTACCCCTGTCCCATCAGTTCTCCATGGAGCTTTAAAAGCAATGTTTCTATAATACAAATAAAATGCTGTTTAGTCTCTTGCATAACCATTTTCAATGTCATTACCCTGAGGTAATGTCATTACCCTGAGGATAGAATCCAAACCCCTTAACATGTAACCCAGGGCTCTGCACCATCTGGCCCCTGTCTACGTCCATCCCATGTCATTCCATCTTTCAATGAATGCCAGCCGGTCTGTACGCCCATTACAGCTTCAAATGCTCCAAACCTTCTCTTGCCCCTGGACTTCACACACAGTTACTCTTCCTCATTCTTTACCTGCCAAATTCCTCTTTGTTTTCAAAGGTTAGTCTCACTCCAGGAAGCCTGCCCCGATGAGCCAAGTTCATATTAAAGGCCTTGCTATAAGTTGAATTTTGTCCCCCAAAAAGATATGTTCATGTCCTTTAGTCCCTATGAATGTGACCTTATTTGGAAATGGAGTCTTTGTAGATATTATCAAGTTAAGATGTGGGATAAGTTAAGAGTAGGACAAGCCCTAATCTAGTGAGTGATGTCCTTACAAGAAGAGGGAAATCTGGACACGGACACACAGGGAGAACACCATGTGACCATGGAGGCAGAGATGCAGCTGAGAACCAAGGAACACCAAGGATGGCCAGCACCCGCCAGAAGCTAAGAAGACACAAGAAAGGATCTTTCCTAGCAGAAGAGGACCCTTGACCTCCAGGCATTTTAATCCACATTGTGTAAATGCTGTGTGCGTTTTACATCAAAGTCTGAAACATCTATGTATATTCCTCATGTGGGGAACCCCCTCCTTCTTGGCATAAGCTCCCCTGGAAGGTTATGATCTATCTTCTGTGAAGAGGGACAGCATCCCCAGTCTACATGGGGTAAGAGGAGGTATGGTGGAAGCCATTTCTATGGAAGATAGGACATGGGGATCTATCCAAAAGCCTGACAGGTAGACTGGCCACATCTAGCCTAGGAGACAGTGGTTTAACAGCCAATGGACTCATCCACAGGCTCTTGACTATTCCAGAGGCTGCTTGCTAGAGGAAAGAAGCTTCAGCCATCCTACCAGGTGGGCCGGACAGGACTAGATCTGGTTATGGCAGGCAGAAAGGGCTGGGCAGTAGGTGAGAACACCCATGGCCACCCAGATGTAGGGGCAGAGTAGGTCTGGGCTCTTTTCTCCACCTGGCCTGCTCTTCCCGTCACCCAAATGGAGAGAGGATGGACAGTCAGTTACTGCCGATGAGTTTTACGGGAGCTAGATTTTCACATATCTTGATGAGTAAGAGCTTTTCCGGATTCCAGTAGATGGAGCTCTGCAGGTTATTCTGAAGGGCAGTGAGAGAATCTGGAGTGAGGGAGGACGATGATATCCAAACCCAGGCCATAAAATTGGGGTAGGGACAGAGGGAGAACAGGTAAGGCAAAACTGTCATCCCCAGTACCGGGGAGCCTAACTTGCCAGTGAGATTTTAGGACAGCCAGTGCATCTCTGGGATCTCAGGATGGCATGTGTCATTTTAAACCTGCCTCATTTCTGTGTGGCCCAAGCCAAGCCCGGGCAGAGTCAAGAGTGACAGAAAAAGTGTGTTGCATGTATCTGGTGTGTACTTATTTATTCCTCTACGGCCTCAAGTTCATCTCTATTAGGAAGCAAATTGAATTATGCAGAATCTTCCTCTAGGGCCAGAGGACAGGTTGCATAGGGACAAAATTTTGGATAAGCTCCTGATACCAGAAGTGGCATCAAAGGCTCACTGTTTTTCAAGTCTGATGCATCATGGGCGCTCAGTAAATATATGTGAAATTCAAGACTCTCTCTTCTGCAGACATTCATTGGCTCTGGCATCTTGGCCTTGAGCTGACCTCTGTGGATAGCAGGTATTGAAATGAATGTTTAGGATAGGGGTGAAGGAGTTTTCATTCCATCTGGCAAACAGTCCAATCCCAAGACTGCAGGTTTAAAATCTGCTCTGCTATGTTTACTGCCTTGTTAGACATTCATCTGGTTGACAATTGTCAGAGTGACTTGCCAACAGCAAACAGGAAGTCACTTCCACAGGAGAGCTGAGAATGCATAGCAGGAGGCCTGAGGGCTTGGACAGAGCCAAGGGAGTGATCCCAGAAGCCAGGGCGGGGTCTCCTTCTCTATTGATTCCCTCTCTTCTTCCTCAGAATTGGAGTTTGTGAGAACCAGAAGCTTCATCTGAAATGTTAAGAGACATTCCTTTTCTAAAATGTTAGAATTACCTAAGGCCCGACTCTGCTTCATTTTGACCATGAGTTGGTGATTCTAGAAAGATACGATAGGACCGCGTTCTCGTGGCTGTGCTGACACAGCGCTCTGTACTCTGCCGGCCAAGTGGGGCTTAGGCACGCGTGCTCAGGCTTAGCATCTGACTCTGAAGCCACAACCTGCTTTCCAATCAATAACTTATGAAGCCTCATGGGCTAGAGAGATGGAATGCTTGCCTTGGGCTGGTGATTGTCATATTGAGTTAAATTTGATCGCTCTAGTAAAAGGATTTGTATTTTTGTGCTGGAAAATGAGCTCCAGAATTAGCAAACAAACACCAAAAAAAAAAAAAAAAGAAAAAAGAAAAAAAGACTAGAAATAAATTCAGCCAACACCGGAAGGAGTCTAGTCTTCTGTGTCATCAGGATGTGACACAAAGTTAATGTTGGTCAACGTGGGCCTGGGAGGAGCTGCTGACACTCACTCGAGTCCTGATTATGATCCACAGGTCACCCTGGTATAGTCGGCAGCTATGGTCTGTCCCCTCCTGCCTACTGCTTTTCTATTTACCTTCAGGTAACCCTGCAGGCTTTGACCACTCAGGTCCTGAGGCCATCCTGAGCCCACCCAGCCCACCCCACCCCACAAGCAGGTGGACCCACTGTCAGCCCCTCTGCCATCATCCCAGGATCCTGTGTGCCTAGGATGGATTTTGAAGCCCAGTACCCCTGCCACCTGCTTGGAATGTAAGGATTATCCCGTGTTAGGGCTTAACATGGACACAGAGAAGTCCCCTGATAAGGCGTCCCCTTCTATCATCCAGAAGAAAAAGATTGCTCCATGCTGGGCACCAGTCTAGACTGGGACGGGTGAGAGACAATACTGAGACCCGAGGTGGGAGACAGTTGTGCAGGCCAAGCGCATGGGCTAAGAGGCAGGGGAAGGTTGCGGCTCCATGGGCACATGGCACATGGCACGTGCTGCATAACTGGCTCAGGAACACAGCCTGAGCCCAGGCCTCGCCAGCCAGTGGAAGTCTCCATGCTCACCCAGGACCAGGATAGGGGGCCTGGGCTCAGGGCGAGTGTGGAGACAGGTCATCAGAGTGATCTGTCGGTCAGAAAAGCAGGGCCGGGGCGGGGGGCAGTGACCAACAAGAACCGCAGCTCATGGAGGGGTGACTCAGGGGTTCCCAGTGGGGACTTGAACAGCTGCAGCCACTCCTGTCCTCCAGGTGTTTGCTGGCACTGCTGTCATGAAGGAGACTCCTTCCCTCCTGATTAGATTGATTAGGTTTTTTTATCTAGTAATCCTTTCATGTGTTCTCTCCAAAGCTGTTTATTGTGTAGCACAAAGATGAAAATCTATTTACTAATCTGTTCAATTTTAACTCAATGCTGCAATCATCCTGGGAGGGGTGGGAAGGCTGGAGCTGATGTGGAATCCTGGGGGAGCACAATGAGATCTCAGCTGAGGCAGCATTGAGAGTTACTTTAACACAATAGGTTTGGAGTTCTTTTTTTTTTTTTTTTTTTTTTTAAGCAACCGAAATAGAGAAGGTAGAGTTTTTAAAGAGAAAGTGTCACTTGCATTTTCTCTATTTCGATAGCTTCATTGTGGGACTTTTGCCTGAATAATCTGGGTAATCACTTCAGTTCTCTGCTTTGCTTACGTTGAGTGAGGAGAGGGCCTCCTGCTGGGTCCTCAATGGGACAAAAGAGAAAGGGAATCTTATCTTGTCACAGCTTCAATCAGTAGACAAATGATGAGTCTACCAACAGCTACCCCCTTACACGTCTCTTATCATAGACTTTCCCAAACTCACAGCTGTGTGGGTGTCAGAATCCATCACACTGCCTGGCCCCCAGCGGCATGAGGTAGCAGTCATTTGGGTTCATGAATTGTCAGCCGAGATTGGAAAGTGAGAGATGTGCTGGGTGATAAGCCACCCAGGAGCTGGAGCACACCGGCTGCCAGCCAGGCCCAGACAGTGGCCCCCTGAACTTCCTTAGATGGCCAGGTCATCACCAGGCCCATGACCCACAGATCTCTCAGCCTACATTGTGCATGTTGACTTGTCAGGTCTTCACCTCCCTGCTGTCCCTTCGGCCAGGGCCCCGTGAGCAGTCTAACCTTCAGGCTATATCCAGATCTCCATGAGGAGGAGTCTAAGAGCCTTGGCTCAGGAGCTCAAGGATCTCCCCCTCTAGCCTGTGTGGCCACCATGCCCACTCTGACCTGCGTCCACGTCAGTGATGAGATTGCCTCACCTAATGCCCTGGAGCAGACTGGAGCTGTAAATGGTTACCTTCATTTCTGGATGATGAGCCCCTCTCGGGTTTGCTCACCCATTCTTCCTTATTTCAGCTCCTTTCCTCATTTCCTGACACCCACCTCCAGCACCCTTGCTTGATGTCTCACTTTGGACACCTGTCTCTAGCCCTGGCCCTTTCTCTTAGGCTCCAAAGTCTACCTAAAGGACTGAATGGCTGAGCCTGTTTTCTATCTGCTTCCCCATTGGGAAAGAGGGGGTGATTTTCTTTCCAAAGAAACTGTCTTTTGCCCATCCCTGGTTGACCTAGCAATAGCATTACTTGTTTTTTGCATTGAGACCATGAAGTCCATTGCTTTGGCTGGGAGCCTTGCTGGCACCATCACTGCCATCCTTTCTGACATCTGAAAAATTTACCAGGAAGGTTGCTTCTGACTACCCTGCTCCTTGGTCCAAATAGAGATATCTTCAAAGGTACTGAGCTCCCCATCCACCGACGGTATCAGGCTCTCATCTTAAGTGTGGAGAAGGCAGCAGAGATGAGAAGGTGCTCGATCCCTCGGGGAGGGGTGGGAGGGGCCCATCTGACACTGAAGTGCCAGTGAGGTTGGCACTGAGATACTCACAGTCCACAGGTGTGTGTGCTGAGCCATCCATTTATAGAACTTTTTGATGCCCCATGTGGAAACACTCCTTATTTCAATCACAGATCACATCCACATCAGATAAAACCGGCTTGCTAAATTGTGTTTCTTGCATTATCCTGACGTGTGCCCTGGCATATAAAATCAATCGCTTAAGGGCAAATCAATAAGCCAAATGAAGTCTCTAGACTCAGGAATTAGGCTCACTGCCTCTGCCTCAATTTTTCACATTGTAATTCAACTAACATTTATTGAGCAACTATATTTACTAGGCAATGAGCTCAGTGCTTCCACATATGCCATTTTATGAACAGTTGTGAAAGCTCTGAAAAGGAGTAATATTATGGTCATTGTAAAGATAAGAAAGGTAAGTGGTGGCCTCAAGGTCAGTGGCGGAGCTATGGTTGGAGACTGGAGGTTTTCCATCATTTCGTGGCTAGTAAGACTTGGTTAAAAGAATGGAGTATGCACTTCTCATTAGTGCAGTTCAGCTCCTAAGGCCAACATATCCACATTCGCAGTAGAAATGAAGTGTCCAGATATCAGACTGCACCCCTAGCAGTGACCACTGGGAGGGAGCTAGCTCCTTCGGAAGAAGACAACTTTAAAGGCACTGGTGACTCAAACTGTCATTTTCCATCTTCTCACTGAGAGTGGAGGCCTCATACCCATTTCATTGGGATTGTTGGAGGACCAAACTGTAAACCGTCCATGCAGATGGGCCCCCTATAATGTGAACTTCGTGAAGGCAGAGAATTGATCTGTTATGGGCACTGCCATAGCCCTTGGACAGTGGCATGCAGTAGGCACTCAATCAATATTTGCAGTGCGAATGAATGCAGTAATGCTGTTTCCTTCTATTCTCCTCCCCACTGTGAATAGGCACATTCTACAGCAGTTTAAAATGTCCTCTGTGCCCCAAATGCCCGAAGCTCAGTTCAAGGCTTTGTGGGATTTTTACACTCACTCCTGAGAACAGCCACTCACATACAGCAGCCTGTGGCCACCTCCTGTCCTTTCCCTCACGGTCACCCTCCATGTGGAACTGCAGAAGCCCAAAGACCCCCTACCCTCCAAATCAGAGATTAAAAATAGGGTGACTTACAGTTTTTTCATTTTGGTAAGCAAAGATATATCTTTTAAATCTACTATTGTTATCCATTTATCAAAGAAAGGACATTTTAATAGCAAAATCTGGTGGGCACACTATCAGAATAGATGACAGTCCTTTCTAAGAACAAATAGCTGGTAAACTTAGATTAACATATCCCCACCAAAAACCTGAACTTTAAATTTTTTTGCAAATGCAGAAAAATGACAATGTAGAATTTAATTTTACGATGTCACATGGCAATGTTTTTCTTAATATAAATGTGTTAACTTGAAGGTCTATATTCAAAACATAGTGACACTAATAACAATAGAAAATATTCAGTAAGAACTGTGGGCCACTTGCTCAGCAATTTTCAAGTCTTATCTCCTTAAGATACAGCCTATGAGGTGGAAACATTAGCCCCGATATGGGGACACTGAGGCTCCTGCCTTCTCCGTGGTGGCGGCTGCCAAAGCATGTGGCCTCATGAGGGCTGCAGGAAGGGGCTTTCCCAGTTTACACCCAGGGCAGTGCAACCTGGACCATGCATCAGCCAACCCGGAACAGTCAGCACTATAGCAGGAAAGGATGCCGCTGCCAGTTGAGACTTATCCCTGCCCGACATGAATCTATAGATATCGCCTGGGACCCGCTGCACATTTCAGGACCCTCAGAACAGGATACTCAGTCCACGTTCCTCATGACATCAAAATATCACTCCAAGGTATCCGGAGGTAAAAATTGGTATTTAGTAAAGAAAAGCTGATCTAATCTCTAGTAAAGGTACCACAATGCTTTTATTGATTTTTAAAAGAAAAGTTACATTTGAAAAAGAAAAATACCAATTTCACAAGCAACCTCCAGCCATATTCCAGACTCTTGGGACAGCTCACAGCAATTCCGGTTTAAAATTAAAAAAAAAAAAAAAAAAGAAAGAAAGAAAGAAAGGAAAAGAAAAAAAGTCTTTAAGAAAAAGAGGCTTTTCATACAGACGTACAAGAAAGTAAATGAAATCGATTGAAGATACTAACAGAGAACCATTCATTGTGTTAAGTGTCATAAAAAAGCCAAATTTATTCCCAGATCCTTATTCCCAGGTTCTAGGGATTAGCACGTTCCCTTTTCTGAAAATTGACATCTATAAGAAGGAAAATGCAAATAAAGAGAAAAATGATCGATACCATTTTTTTCCGAAAGCCCTAAACGGTCACGGAATAGTAAAGACGTCATCTCATTAACTATGAATCCAGGGTCTCATTTTCATACCATCTCAGGTGCTGGGGCACAGGAGTTGTGACCTCATTTTGGAGAATCTTCTGGGAAAAATGGTGTCCTCAAGATTGTGTCTTATGACTGAGATTCTCAATCAGTCAAAATGCCTGGGCTCTGCGTACCAGTCGGGGTCCCAGCAGAAAATGGGTAGCACATTCAGCTTGGGTAAGTGAGGAGAGTTTTTTAAAAGGCAGACGGGGTATAGGGACACCACAAAGGATGGTGCAGGACCCCTAGGCCTGAAGGAACAAGGGGAGGGGACACATACAGGAATCTGGAGACAGAGTTGTGGTTTTTCTTCATGGAGTCAGCCCGCTCATGCTGCCCCATGAGGAGAAAAGCAAGAAGCAGGGTAAATAATCCCACCCTCACTCCCCTTTTCTGGAGTCTCCTGCTGGTGTTCCTCATTGGCCAAACCTAACTGGAAGTCAGAAAGCGGAAACCCTGTGATCCATGCAGGTCATCCTCCCAGGCACAGAGGTGGGCATCTTGGGACAGAGTATCCTCGTTAGCTGGGACTTTCATTTATACAAGAGCTCAAGGGGTCAGATATTAACTAGACCTAGAAACATATATCTCCAAATACATGTTTAGTTTGTATTTGAATAGGAAGCCATTTAAAATTTAGCTACTTCTGGCTAAATTTGGAGAGGGCATTTTGGATCTGGTGTGGTGCCACACAGACTGTCCCCATACCCAGCCCTGGTTGGAAATTCCCCAGGTTCCTGAAGAGAAGGGCCAATGAGTTCAAGTGCATTAGAAACGCTGGAACCTAAGGGGCACCTCCACCATTGAGAGCAAGATGGGCATTTCTGCAGCAGTCAGAGGGGACGAGAGAGGAGCCTAGAGACTCGATCAATGTCATGATGTGTCCAGTATTAGTTAAACCCAAATGCTGCATTGGTAAAAACTTCATGGCCAGTGAGGAGAATGTATGGGCCATCAAGGACTCTCTGCAGGGACAGGAAGGACATGGGAGTTTAAGAAACCGGACAATCCATGAATGGAAGCTCAGGGCCAGGATCACGCCCCTCCATGTACACAGAGGCACACCAATGCACGCATGCACACTGATGCCACCCTCTTGGTTTGACCTTGCAAGAACACTCACACTGAAACATGGATTCTTCGAGTGACATTACCATGTCCTGTCATTGCTAACTTCAGGGAAATCTGACTGTAGTCACAGAGCTTTTCAACAACATGGGTTTCAAGTTCACAGCCCTCCTCTCTCACTCCTCAAGCCCATTCAACCTCAGTGCCGATGGTGACCTCCAAAATAAACTGACAACCTCTTTTAACTGTCTCAAAAACAACCACGCACGCAACCACGTACCAGATACTTTCACACTTTTACATCAAACAGTGCTCTAAGATGGGGCGTTATTCCCACGTTTAAGATGAGAGAACCGAGGCTCAGAGTAACCGAGCAAACTTGATTACAACCATAATTCCTTTTTTATTATGTCACAGCTCCTGTTAAAATCAGAAGCGGAAAACCCACTCCAGGGCCTCTGGGCTTTGTCATTCTGGGCTCCTAGTCAAACTATGTACAGTAGAGAGGCGGCACGTCGTTCCCAAGTTGCTGAATGGCAGAACAGACCTTTTACACCCACAACTTTACACATCTTTCACGGACCATCTCAATCAGATGTGAACTGGTATTTCTAAGAGACAAGTGAAGACGGCGACACTTCTGCATCTGTCTTTTGAGGAGTAAAGCCACAGCTCTCTCTGACAGCACAATGTTCCATTGTTCTTTTCAACTCAGGGACAGAGCTGACAGGCCCCCAGAAGCTGTGCTCCTCCATCCTTCCACACCCCCTGAGAATGCTGCAGGAAAGAAAGAGGCCAACTCCGATGAGTGTGACCTGAGAAGTCCTGACTAGCAAGTATAATGAAGACACAGATAGGGGTGGGTTCCCCCAGAACCAGACCCTGAGGCAAGGATTCAAGAACAAATGTTTTATGTGGGGAGTGATCCAGGTAAAAGAGTGGAGAGGGAAAGAAGCCATTGTAGTTTCTAATGTGGGCAACTGGGACTCAGCCCATGGGGAAGCCCTGGGACACCTGTAGAATACGCCTTAAAGTTGTCACACCTGAGGGCAAAGAAGCTGGGAATTTATCTACTAATCCTTTCCAGTGGCTGGTGGAGGGCTGGTCCCAGGGCACTTAACTCCCTGGCAGTCCTGTCCTGTGGCCAGCAGGGTCTGACTGGAGGACACCTTCAAGTAGAAGGACCAGGCACTCGCAGGAGAAAACTGTTACCAGAAAAGGCAATGGTGACTCCAGGCAGGTAGAGGGGTAGCTACGTCTGCTGCCCCAGGTGGTTCCCTTCCAACATCATTAGTTCCAGGCCTGGGAAGTAAGCGGTTTGGGGGGAGGTGAACTATAAGGAACATGGTGGCAGGATTGTCTATCTGTAGTCGCTTCCGACAGGAAATTTTCTTCACCATCTCTGTGCCCGTTTCCTCATTTATTCAATGAAGATAATAACATTCCCCATCCCATGAGGCTGGTGTGGGATTATATGAGTTAATGTGCACGAAGCTCTTAGAACAATGTCTGGCACATAGTAAGTGCTCGATAAATGATCCAGCTCTACCTGGTCCATAGCATTGAGAATATACTGGAAGTCCCATTCTCAACCACAATGTAGAGATTGAAATCACTCGTAATGCCTTAATCCTGGGGTCCAAGAATCTCAAGAGACTTTGGACTCATTAAGTCAGAGAGTCCTCAAGCCCTTGCTTGGATGGGCCTTACCTCCTAGACATCTTCTAGTCACTTCTCGTTAACTACCACTCCTGTTGAGCAGTCTCTAAGACCAGCTTCTGCCTCAGCATCCTGCCCAGTGTTCACACTCTCTCAGGCTGGAGTCTTGCCCTGCACCCCCGCACCCCTGCACCCCTGTCTCTTTGCCCCCTCGGCAGGACCCTGAGCTCTACCAGCCCCTCCACTGGGGGAAGGGCATTGAATTGACTCCCAGGTTGTGCTGGGGTCCTGCTCCAAGGAGACAGCACCCATCTATCTTTTAGTACCACCTAGTACTGGCAATCTCATCTGTTCATGTCACCCCACCATAGTCTCTCTTACATGGGACCCAAAAGGTATGGAACAATAGATGAACTGAATTTAGTGCAAGGATAATTAGCAAGGATCCACAAAAATTTCTACACTTGAACCTCAAACCAAGAGCAAACAAGCAAATGGGAGAGAGACCAGTGATGGCCTACCGCTTGGCAGAGACAGGGCTGGATGGCCTGCTCAGCCTGAGATGAGGAAACTGGCTGACCCAGTCCTGTGCTGATTGCATGTCACCAGGCTCTGCCCACATCACACAGTCAAGGGCAGCAGGAACAGCCTATAAAGTGAGACTGTCCAGACCTCTCTGGACACCAGTGCTGGGCCTTGGGAAGCTGCCCTCGAGCTATTCTTTGCAGGGATGAGACTCCCCAAGGAGTCAAGGTCCTAAGGCACCAGTGACAGTACCAGAGTGCTGTTCCTGAGCCACCCCCACCACCATCACCACCACCACAAGGGGGCTGGAGGAGGGAGGCCAGCTTGAGCATCTAAGCACAATCAGTTTCATCCTCTGGTCCCATGGCTGATGCCTCCAATTATACGGAAGCCTCATTGGCTTCATCTGTTTCCACTGCCCCAGGCTTTGCAAGCACTTTTGCAACGTAGGATGTTTTCTCCAGGCTTCGGTGAGTCACACCTGACAATGCCAAGCTCTGTTCCTGGCATACGAGCCACCTCTGCTTTGCCTCCTCTGTCACTGCAGGTGCGAGCCTGTCTGAGTTGGGCCTTTCTGGGGTCGGTCCTCGCCTTAGGGCTTGGCGGCCACCAACAATGGCTCTTCTCAGGACAGGTGTGGCAGGGAGGCAGGGAGGCAAGCCTTGGGCCCCTTCAGAGAATACTGCTTCCATTTTAGTGGCCCTTTTCCTACTCAGATTTTAGAACGTGTTTGCTGATGCTGGTCTTTGAAAATGCATTCACATTTGCTGGGACATGATAATGGACTGAAATTATCTGCAAAGTTGACTGTTGGGGAAATGTAAACAGTGATGGATTCTCTTAGGGGCACGTGGCCAACGAGGCCCACTGCATTTAGCATCTTTATTAAGGATCTGGTTGAAGGAGCATGAATAGTGTGCTTCATCATCTTATTTTTTTTTTTTTAATTTTTAAAAATTTCACAAATAATACATGTTTGTTATGAAAAAGCAGATAGTCCAAAGGAAATTCTTTTCTAATTACTCTTCATGCCACTACTTATTTACTCTGAAATAACCACTCTTTTTAAAATAATATTTTTATTTTTCAATTATAGTTAGCATATAACATTATATTAGTTTCAGGTGTATAGCACAGTGATTAGACATTTATATAACTTATGAAGTGATCACCCTGATAAATCTAGTACCCATCTGACATCGTGATACATAGTTATCACAGTATTACTGACTACAGTCCACATGTTATATATCTTATATCCCCATTTTGTAACTATCGATTTGTATTTCTTAATTCCTTCCCCTTTTTCCCCAACCCCCCAAAACCCCTCCAACTGGCACCCCTCAAAATGTTCTCTGTATCTATGAGTTTGTTTCTGTTTTGTTTGTTTATTTTGTTATTTTGTTCTTTAGATTCCACATGTAAGTGAATGCATATGGCATTTGTCTTTCTCTGTCTGATTTACTCTACTCAGCAAGATACCCTCTAGGTCTATCCATGTTGTTACAGATGGCAAGATTTCATTCTTTTTTTAAAAAAGTTTTTTTATAGCTGAATAATATTTCATTGTATATATGTACCACCTCTTCTTCATCCATTTATCCATTGATGGACCCCCAAGTTGCCTCCATATCTTGGCTGTTGTAAATAATGCTGCAATGAAAATACAGACGCAGATGTTCCTTCAAAGTAATATTTTGGGTTTCTTCAGATAAATACCCAGAAGTGGGATTAGGGG
>NW_011888817.1:10841526-10845703 GCF_000151845.1 Pteropus vampyrus
ATAATATCTAGGTAAAATTTTTGACCTAGAGTATTTAAAAAAAATTCCTTGACAGTTAAAGCTTTGATATAAACAATTTTGTCCTGAAAATGATAGACAAAATTGTTTATATCAAAGCTTTAACTGTCAAGGTTTTGACCATAGAAATAGGCTGTTTCTTAGGGGAAAATCCTTGGAATAGGATTTTTGTTACAAAACATTAAGCAAATACTTCCCTCCTGCAGCTCTGGGGGAATAAACAGGTATTGAACTATTGTACTAGATGCCGTTGTCCACTTGAGCCTGCCCAATACACTGAAGGAGAAAGTCGCTGCTGGGAAGGATGATCCTGGGAAAGCAGGCAAGGCCTGGGCAGGTGAGCCTCAGAAAGAGAACAGGAATACCTACCTTCTTCTCACCAGGTCCCATGGCAATTGGGCCAGACCTCAGAGGCCCAGACATCTCAGAAGACTCCTAGTGGTGAAGCGGGTGGCTTTCAGCTCAGTAGAGGTGCCAGCAAGGCAGTGAGGGTCCCTTGGGGAGTACTAGGGTGAGCCTGGGCCTGGAGACTCCAAAAGCAGTCATTTCTGGTAGGATTTGTCAGTTTCTCTCTGGGTGGTACTTCCTTTTGGTTATCCCCAAATCTAGTGAAAAGACAGAGACAAGTGCTAGCTGTGCTGTGAGTAACTAAGAGAAGAGCCTCTTTGTGTTCGAGTTAGAATGGTGAAGAGAGAGCAGTGGTAGCCTTTTTAAGGGTCAGGCTGGTGGAAGGTCACCAGTCTCGGATCAGCACAGGATGCTGGGCCTGTATCCTGGTGCTTGCTGGGGAGTGGAAGCAGGACAATATGAATGGGCAGTGCCCCCAGGAGACTCTCTAAAATGACCAGATGACCCTTAGAGGGAGGCTCTGTTCTTATAACCAAGCAGCTCCAAGATTTGGAGCTTTTTTGTAATTGATGGAATTAGTTGAAATATGTTCTCAGAGACTGGTGACATCTGAGACATCTGGTTACAAATAGACATATGACAAAAGTAGAAATGTGCTCTACCTGTTTTAGAACCCGCTTCCCCACCACTAGCTCAACAATATATTATGTATATCTTTCCATATCAGCAGATATGGACATTATCACTTTAATAGGTGAGTCCTATTCCTCTTTATACATGTATAACCATAATTTATTTAAACGTTTCCTTTTATTGAAGCAACTTGAAAGCAGAGTGGTTTTGAGATAAGCAAGGAAAGGATGTGAATAAAGGTAAGCGCTGGCTTTTAAACACAGTGATTCACAGCTCCTGAGGGAATATCCATTTGGCTTGGTCTCAGAGTCTTGCCCGTGTACTCCGGTTCCTGCTGTCTGCTATGTCCCTTGCTTGCTCTGATCCTGACTTGGCTGGTCTATGGCTAGGTGATGTGCCACTCTGCCTGGTTTCTTCTTATAGGGTAGGGATCTGCACCCAAGCCAACTGTACCTGCAAGCCCTGATCGCTTGGCAAACCCTCTCACTTAGGCAGTTAGACCCTCAATTTTAAGGACATCACCTCTTCTGCTCAGGGAATACCCCCATAATTCCTTCAAGGTGAGCCTCACTCTTTCTCCTGTTCTTCTGGTTCTGTGTGTCTGTGTGTCTGTGTGCCTTCCCCAAACCTCCCCCACCCCAAACCCTAACTCCATGTCTACCCACCACCATATGTATACACCTTTTTTCACATTCTTCTTTTTTTTTTTTTTTTTTGGTTTTAATCAGAAAAGATGATGTAGTGTACTGTCTCTATTTATAACATACATGTTAAATTCTTTCAGTTGGAGATGATGGGTTGAACACAGTGTTCATTTCCTCTACTTCAGACCCCACTAAAATGAGAATAATCCAATTTTTTGAAGGACAAAAAGAATAGAGAGAGAAATGGCGACAAACAATAGATTTCAACAATTGGATGGATCAGATGGAGATGTGTTAACTGTTTATCAGGAAGAAGGAAGCTTCACCTGAAAGTCCTTCCAGAGGTAGATACTGATGATAGCAGAGAACAGAAAGCTGATTTGCTCTGCTCCAAGGCTCCTGTGGAGTTCAGAACCTGGAGGCACTAGATACTGTGGAGGGCAGGGATGAAGCTCAGGGCTACAGAGATTCAAGTCGATAAACTGAGTGACCGAACCCTCTAGAACACTATGTAGATTGTCTACTCACATTTCAATTCCACCATCATCCTCCTTCCTAACAGAACCCTGACTTTGTTAGAGTATCAACCCTTTTTCCACATAGTATGTACTTCAAAGGAAGACTCGATCCCGAGATCTAACAGATGAAACTTGGTTACCCAGTCAGCACATGACAGTTCATATAGTCTCTAGTGGTGTGCTCATGATCCAGGTTGACCCAATAAAATAGAATAAAAGCACTAGGAGAAAGGTTTTTTCCTTCGGTTGGATATAGGCATGGAAGTGTATAGCCCAGTGCTTCTCAAACTCATATGACTCATTTGGGAATCCTATTAAAATGCAGATTCTGATGAGTAGATCTGAGACAGGGCTCATTCTGCATTTATGACAAGATTTGAGGTGTTGCTTATCCTCTGGTCCAAGGACAATACTTTGAGTAGCAAAGTATTGTATAGCTCAATACTTTTTTATTGTATTGAGTAGCAAAGTATAGCTCAGTTGCTAGTGACATAATTTTACTGTTGTGAAGAAAACCAATTCATTTGACTCAAATATTGAGGACAGCAAAACAAAGAGCCTGACCAACTCTTATGGCATCATTGAGCCACTGATCCATATCACGCTTGGAGCACACTCTATCTTTGAACTTCTAGTTATATAAGATAATACTTTTGTCTAAGCCAGTTAAAGTCAAGGCTCTGTCAACTATAGCTATACCCTGGGATGAGGGATGATTATTCTCTGGAGAAGAAAAATGGAAGAGGATAAGGATTCGGGGCCATCAGGTACAGGGGAGGCTAGGAGCCAGGTACAGGACCAAAAACAGGAATTAATGATCTGCATGTAAATGAGACATGAAGGAACTTTCAGGGTAGTAGAAATATTAAAATTCATCTAATGTACAATTAAGATTTTATACCTTACAACATATCAATCACACATCAATAAAAATATTTTTAAAACTGCAAATGGAAAGTTGATATTCCCTGGCCCCCTTCCATGCCCCATGTCCCACTCTTTAAAAGCCAGGGTGATACCAACAAAGGAAGAGATCGAAAGGTTCATTTCTGGGTAAATGGCATGGCCTAAAGAGAAGTGTCATTTGAGAATCTCCAAATGCAACAGTTCAGCATCTGATCACTGAAGCGTGAAACTTACTGGCTGGTAATCCTCCTGGCCCAGCCCCCCACACACAGAGATTTCAATCACCTATTTCGTGCCTGTTTCATAAATGGGCAACAAAGGATGACTAGACTTGAGAAAAGACTCCAACATAACATAGAAAGAAAAAAAATAAATGAAATAAAACAACACCAAAATCAAAACAGGAAAAAAAAAAAAGAACTGAAGAAAATAGAGATAATGCATAACTCAGAAGGAAACTTTAACATTGAATTAGTATACTCAGAGGCACAAGGAAATATATTGCTTCCATTAAAGAAGAATGGGGTTTAGAAAGGAAGGAAGGAAGGAAGGAAGGAAGGAAGGAAGGAAGGAAGGAAGGAAGGAAGAAGAAAGAAAGGAAAAGAAACAATTAGGGAACAAGAAAGGACTATTAGAAATTTAGAATAAAAGAGAAAAAATAAAACAAGCCAATAAAAGTTTAGGGGATAAATATAACAAAATCAATTAGAAAGCAGAACAAAAAGGTAGAGATAGAAAATATGGGAAAAAACACAAGAGCCTTAGATAACCAACCAGGAAATTCAGTATCTAACTAATAGAAAAAATAGAGAGAGGGAAAAAAGAGAGAAAGAAATTGTTAAAGAACTGATTTAAGAATAGTTCCTGGAACTAGACTGCATCTTCTACTTCAGGGCTTATATAACGTTTCAGCCACCTGCAAAAGAATGAAACTAGACTGTTGTCTATCACCACACACCAAAATTAACTAAAAATGGATTAAGGACCTGACTATAAGACCTGAAACACTAAAATGCATAGAAGAAAACATAGGAACTAAACTCAAGGACCTTGGGCTTAAAGAGGATTTTATGAATTTGACCTCAAAGGCAAGGGAAGTAAAAGCAAAAA
>NW_011888817.1:10847243-10862309 GCF_000151845.1 Pteropus vampyrus
AAAAAAAAAAAAAAATGATCCAATCAAAAAATGGGCAGAGGATCTGAACAGACACTTCTCCCTAGAAGACATACAAATGGCCAACAAATATTTGAAAAGATGCTCAAAATCACTAGCTATTAGGGAAATGCAAATTAAAACCACACCTGTTAGAATAGCTATAATCAACAGGACAAGTAATAACAAATGTTGCAGAGGATGCAGAGAAAAAGGAATCCTCATACACTGCTGGTAGGACTGCAAATTGGTACAGCCACTATAGATAACAGTATGGAGTTTCCTCAGAAAACTAAGACTTGATCTGCCATATGATCCAGCAATCCTTCTACTGGGCATTTACCCCAAAAGACTTAAAAACTCATATCCGAAGAGATATTTGCATACTGATGTTCATAGCAGCATTATTCACAGTGACCAGGACATGGAAGCAACCGAAGTGTCCTATGATAGATGACTGGATAAAGAAGCTGTGATACATATAGACAATGGAATATTACTCAGCTATAAGAAGAGATGAAATACTGCCATTTGAGACCACATGGATGGACTTCGAGATAATCATACTAAGCAAAGTAAGCCAGACAGAAAAAGTTGAAAATCACATGATATAACTTATATGTGGGATGTAAACCTGAAAGCAACAAATGAACAGGACGAACAGAGACTCATGGACATGGATAGACTAGTGGTTATCAGAGGGTAAGGGGGAGGAGGGAGTGGGGAGGTAGACATGGTAAAGTGGGTCAAATACACAGTGACAGAAAGAAATCTAACTATGTGAGGTGAACACACAGTGTAAATATATATATACCTTACTGTTAAAGTGTACAGATGAAACTTATTGGATTTCATTAACCAATGTCACAATAAATAAATAATATAAATAAATAATAAAATTTCAAAACAGCAGGAATAAATAACATATCCTAAAAGATTCCAAAGAGGAAAATATATTACATGCAAAAGACAGATAATTAGAACGGCATTTAAGTTTCCAAGGACAGAACTGGAAGCTAGAAGACAATGAAGCAATGAATGTTATAACATTTTGAAATAAATATTGTTTTCAACCCTGAATTTCATAGTCCATCGAATTAGAAATTGTGTGAGGATAAAGTAAAAATATTTCGTTAACATAAAACACTCAGAAAAAAATTACTTTTCATACAAACAACCTTCCTTAAAAAGCTACTGGAGAGTATGCTCCAGAAAAATTAGGGAGTAATCCAAAAAAGAAGACAAAGGATCAAGAAATGGTGGATCTGACCCAGGACAGGGGCAAAAGTAGTCTCTGGAGGATGGCTGTGCACAAGGCCTACAAATTAACCAGCACAGTGGAAGTAAGAGGAAAGAATCCCTTACGATGGAGGTCTCCAGAAATAAAAAAGGGTGAAACGATAAAATAAATGAGATGATAGAATGTTTATAAAATGCTAACGATAGGTAGATGAGATCTAATTGATTTTTTAAAAACTATAAAAAATATGTAGGTAGAAAAATATGTAAGTGAAACAACTAGGCCATCATTAACTCTAAGGTAAAGCAAACACGGTTCAAGAAGAGAAACATAATTACAGTAAACTCTGTTCACTTATTTAAGTAAAAACAATGACAGGACTCAAAGAGATGATGGGGTTATGGGGAGAGGTGAGGAGAGCTGCTACAAGAGAGCTGCATTCTCCCACCCACATGTCGAGAACTAGACATATAGGCATAAATGTAGAAATACAGAATTAAAGTTAACGCCAAAGAATAAACCTAGAAGTATTTCAAATTACCTCCTCTGGGGAGATTGTGGAGTCAGGGACTGCTCTTATTCATTATAACCCTTTTGTTGTTATTTTATTTCTTTTTAACCATATGTAAACAAGGCATTGTTAAAATTTTTTTAGAAGTTAAGATTAGATATATGTTTAAATTGATGAAAGAATGAGAAGATCACCAGGCCATGCATTTGAGATCTGCGTTCTATTTTTATCCCCTTACTAATCGGCTGAGTCAGTCCAGACCTGAACTATCACTGAGTCACCTTGAACAGATGACCTCTCTTTCCCCTTTCCCAGCCTCTGCTTCTCTAAAATGGAGGTAAGGAAACCACCTTCGAAAGGGCATCAAAGGGTCACCTGGGGGCTGTGCCCACTATAGGCCCTTCTAGGTGCTCAGTAAATATCCATGACTTGAACCTCTTGGATGGGAGGGAAATTGGGTAGAAATAGGCAAGATAGGGTCAGATTTCAGGAAGCTGAGATGCCTGGCAAGATACCAGGTTTTTGCTGGTTATGACACCTGTAACTGCTCTTGCTTTCCCTTCTGGGGGCTTCTCTCTGAGAGTGACCATGCCCAAGGACCCTCCACTAAGTGGCCAGAGCAACGGAGGCGCCTGATGGCACAGTGTTCCCTTGGGCTGGACATACTTAAACCCATCACGGCTGCTATCCATGCCCCCAGAACTGCCTAAATGCAAAGGAAACGTTCCCCGACCTGCTTCATTTTCATGATCAGCATCTGCTTAACGTGGGCAGGAGGAATTTTCTTTCTGAAAGTTCAGTCTGTGATTTCCGTGCCCCTGGTGGCCTCTGGAATCCCATTCTGCTCAGCGAAAGTGCTCTTTTCAAACTGTCAGGAGGGGAAAGATGACAAGGCTTTAATGAAGTCAAGTCATCATTTTTTCATGGCGCATGAGGCCGTAGGCAGCTCGGCTGGGGAGGGAACATGGAGATGGTTTCTTTCACCTCGGTCTCCTCCATGACCTCCCTGCTATATCTTGTCCCCAGTGCAGTTTGGGAGCTACTTCACATAAACGAGCCCAATGCTGCAGGGTTCCCTAAGGCCACTGGCTGGACCACTAAAGAGGGCACTGAGGTCTGATGCCATTAATCACCCAGATGGGCACTTGCAGCTTCTTGGCTCAGCTGAGAGCTCCCTCTCCTCCCTGCCCCCAAGAGAATGAATCTCTCGATTTTCTCTCTGTGATTCAGCTAATATTAACAGGGCTTAAATCATTGAGGCTCCCAGAAGTCAGGTTTTTGCTGGTTTTCCTACAAATGAGCCACCAAATTTAGCCAGAAATGCTTTCTGTTTAAATAAAGACTGCATCCATTTGGAAAAAAACATATATATTTCAAGGTCTAGTTAATATCAGATCCCCTGAACTCCTCCCATAGTCCTGTATAATTCAAAAGCTCCAGTGAAAATAGATACTCATCTGCTGATAGGAATTCACATTCCTGAAAGGGCAAAAAGGCTCCTTTCAAGGAGAGGATTGCTTTGGATATAGCTGTGAAAATCTGTTACTTGCGTGGCATAGGGTGAGGGGGGAAGGAAAAAATGCAAGGGATTAGGCTCTGACCCCCATATCCTAGGGGAACCCAATGATATTCTAGTTGGTCTAGGCCAGTGGTTCTTAAACTTCAGCATGCATCAGAATTACCTGGTGGACTTATAAAAACACAAATTGCTGGGACCTGCCCCAGAGTTTCTGATGCAGTACATCTGGGGTCAGGTCAGAGAAGTTACATTTACAACAAATGCCCAAGTGATGCTGATGCTGCTGGTCAGGGGACCACATTTTGAGAATCAGTGCCCTGGAATTTCCTGAATGGCCACACCCAGGAGTTTGTTCCCAAGGGACTCTGCTGCCAGCCTGGCCTCTCCCATCCTTTCTCTGCTCACTGCACTGTAGCAGCCTTCCCTGAGCTGGTGCTGAGCACAGCTGGAAACCCATGAGGAATCTCAGCTCCAGTCCACCGCCCCCCCGCAGGCTGAGCTTGCTGCTGAACTTGGCCCAGTGTTGGGATTGTCTGATGTCCTGAGATGAGCCTTGGGCATACGCCCGCCCAGTGGGTCACAGCTTTTCCAGCCCCTGGAGAGTGGGTTCAGCCCAAGCAGCTGGGTTCAATCTTGCTTCGGTGGCCTGGCATCTCAGTCCCCTTGCCACTAGAGCTCTGTCCCCAATCCCTTTACCAAAGTCTTGGACCTGGTGTCTTGCTTCCTTCTCCCTTCAGGCAGAGGCTAGACAAAGCTCCCTCTGGATGAGAAGCACTGTGCCCATCTAACTTAATGGGCTGTAGTCACACACATGCCCACCTACTCTCAAGGTGGGCTATCCCAAGGAACAACTTCTTTAACACTGGCTCAATCATAATCAAAATGGCCACTGAGATTTTGATGTTTATCATGCTTTTGAAGAGTAGCAAACTCAAGATAGGTAATACTTCTCCCCCGAGCTGTACCTGCCTGGCACCCTAACTACCTCTACTTCCCCTTGGCTGAGCTGTCACCACGTTTACCCCACCTACTCTCAAGGTGGGCTATCCCAAGGAACAACTTCTTTAACACTGGCTCAATCATAATCAAAATGGCCACTGAGATTTTGATGTTTATCATGCTTTTGAAGAGTAGCAAACTCAAGATAGGTAATACTTCTCCCCCGAGCTGTACCTGCCTGGCACCCTAACTACCTCTACTTCCCCTTGGCTGAGCTGTCACCACGTTTACCCCAGAACCTACTCCCACCCACTGCTCCCCCCTCCCTTGCAGCATCTTGATTATGATACCTTCTCTTTCCTTTCTCGGGGTTTTGCAAGACAGCGAGGGTCCCGTGGACCCTTCACTAAGTAACCTCAGTTGTGATTCCATGAGGCTGCCCAATTTCCTTGCCACCTGCTGTGGCCAATACTAAGTTGTAGCTGCAAGGCATAGAGACTTGTGGTGAAGAGCATGAGCTCAAGAGATAGACTCGGGTTTGATTGCCTGCTCTTCTACTTGCTAGCTCTGCGACCTCAGGGGAGCCACTCAGTCCCTCTGAGTCACAGTTTCATCATCAATAAATAGAGCTCATAATAGTACCTACTTCATAGGATGGATAAGAATTAAATGAGCTAAAGTACGTAAGGCACTGCATTTGTTTCTTATCACTGTTGTAACTAATTACCCCAAACTTAGTGACGGAAAAATACCAGAAATTTATTCTCTTACAGTTCTAGAGACCAGATGCCTGAAACAAGGTTAAAATCAAGATGTCAGCAGGGCTGGTTCCTTCTGGAGGCCACAGAGGAGAATCCATTCCTTACCTCTTCTAGCTTCTGGTGGCTGCTGCATTCCTTGGCTTGTGGTCACATCACTCAAAGCTCTGCTTTTATGATCACATTTCCTTCTCCTCATCTGTGCTAAATGTTCATCTGCCTCCTACACTTGTGATTATATTTAGGGCTCACCCAGACAATTCAGGATAATCTTCCCACTTCAAGATCCTTAACTTAGTCACATCTGTAAAATCCTTTTTGCCATATAAGGTGACATTTACAGGTTCCAGAGATTAAGACCTGGATATTTTGGAGACGTGTTATTTAGCCCACTGCAGGTGCTAAATGGAGTGCCTGGTATATAGAAACTTCATAAATTACTAATAAAAAGCTTCTACTTATTACTGTTATTATCATTACAATGTTTGTTCCCTAATTCTGCCAAAACATTATTCCTATGATCACCACCCTGTCAGCACAGGGTTGGATTTTAAGCACAATTATGTGAGGTTTGAATAACTAATGCTTAGAATATTTAGCCATTTATACCATCTATAAAATTCTTCCTTCCCAATATGCACTCCTAGCAGGAGGTAGGAATTCTCAGCAGAATGCAATAAAAGCCCCTCCAGGTAAACTTTTAACTAACAACTTATCAGAGCAAGATGATGCTTTAATGAGTTCTCTGAACTCTCCGGATACATCCCTGAGCACGGCTTCCTCTGGCCATCTCATCTGAGATTCCTTTCAAGGATGTGGCTGAGCTCTGCTCTTCTCCCACCTGGCAAGAGCTGAGCAAGACCCCCGAGGCTCTTATCTAAGGGACAGCTAATGAAAAGTCACTGTCTTCACTTCTGTCTGCATCTGTCCACAGAGCATATCCACAAGCTGTGTCTTATAGGATAGAGCTTTACCTGAGCCCTCACAGCTTGTTGTACCTCTGGACACCGGACACTGATGGAAGTGAGTTTCAAGTGCAAAGAGTGTGCAGAGCCATGGCATGGGTAGGTTAGGTCCAGGCCAAGAAGCGGCCAGTTTTAAACTGGGTTCAATTTATGATTCCAGAATCAGGGTCATGGAGCCACCAAGGCCAATGAGAGGAAATCATCAAAGGGAGAGAGAGAGACGTCAGAGGTGCCCTGGTCAAGGATACAGCAGGTCAGTCTCTGGAGTACGAGCCAGGACAAAAAGAAATTGGAGTGGAACATAGGAGGAGGGTCTGTGGTCATCTGACTAATTGTAGATCTTTCTTACCAGGACCTCTTCTGAAGGGTCAATTCTTGTATCTGAGGGTTTAAAGACCATGACTTTTTCACATTCGGCACCCTAAGTATTCAGTTTCAAAATGTCTGAGAGCATATGCCCAGGTAGTTCCTTGAGGCTGGAGGTGACCATGGTCAATTGTGCCAAGACAAACACCCCTCACTGGCTCCACACTAGTGGCCTCAAGGGCGCATTCTTGGGGGTCTTTTTCCTGAACGAACTGCTTCTTGTATTCCATGGGGTCTTGACTTAGTCAGCTCAGTCTTCTATAACAAGTAACAGACTGAGTGGCTTAAACAATAAATATTTATTGTTTACAGTTCTGGAGATTAGAAGCACAAGAGCAAGGTGTTATGATCACTGGGTTCTGGCGAGTATACCCTCTTCCTATTTGCAGACAGCTGACTTCTCATCGTATCCTCACAGGGTGAAAGAGATCATCTCTCCGTCTCTTCTAATCTCATCCGGGAGAATTTTATCCTCATGATGTAATTACTTCCCAAAGGCTCCACTTCTGAATTCCATCACACTGGGAATTGGGAGCTTTAATGCATGAACGTTCAGTCCACGGCGATTGCACGCTTTTACTATTTCCCTCCAAGTGTCTGTTGTCTCTTAGGGACACCTCAGGGTAATGAAGTCCTTCCTAACGTGGAGCCCCTTTAATCCATCAGATGCTCTCAGAGCTCCCATGGGGTTCCTAGGAGGCTCACCAGATCTCAGTGTCTGAGAATCAGGACCACATGAGCTCCAGGCCTGGGCGCCCAGCTCAGGCCCAGTGGTGTCGGCTCAGCTAAGCTCTCCGCTGAGGATTTTGAAGGGAACTTGATGCTATGATAGTCAGGGCGATTTCAGCTGGGTCTGCCTCTCTGCCCACTCTTTGTTTTGTCCCTGCTCCTGGTCACACTTCCTGAGGTGGGTTCTCCATATCTCTTCTACTCTCCTAGAGTCTTACCACTTCTATTTTCCCCAGTCTACCTCCCCAGCCCCCATAACTATCTCCCACGGATTCTCTCACCTCCATCTTTAAGGGAATATCAAGGCCCCTAGCTAGGAACATCCCATCTCTGCACCCATCTTCACACCATGCTCTTTTTCAAGGAAAAGGAAATGGAGTGGAGCATGGGTCGAGTTGAGCTCTGAAGTCAGTCCATCCGAGTCAAGAGTGGATTTTGCTTCCTACTCGCTGTGTGATTTCAGTTGATTAACTTCACGTGCAAAATGGAATAGCAGTAGGATCTTCCACTCATACAGCTGCTGAGGAATAAATGAGAAATCAGCATATAGATGACAATGTCTTTCACAGGGTGTGTACAGAGCAATGTAGGTGCTGATTATTATTGTTATATGTACAGCATAACATGTAAACAAATAGAAAGCAGTATTGGGAATATGAACTCTGAAGTCTTGGCTGTGTTGCTTTTTAGTTCTGGGATCTTGAAAAAGTCACTTAATCTCCTTGATCTTCAGATTTTTCATTTGGAAAATGAAGACATGACAGTGCCTGTCTGAGGTGGGAAAGGACACAACCTGTTCGAAGTTCCCAGCATAGTGTCTGGGGCACAGTGAGCCCTCCGTCCATAGGGTGGTGGCCTGCCCTCCCTTCCCCTCTCCAGGGCTGATGTCCAACACATGCACCCTGGGGCCCACCTTCTGTTGTCACCCCACCCCGACTCGTGTATCTGCAGCATTTCCCTTTCTTCTGCATCCTGAACCTCAGTCTCCAGACAGGCCCAAGTTTCCCCACATAAAGAACACCCTCTTTCTATCTTTTAAAAAAATCTACCTTATTATTCTCCTCTTTCCACCAGAGAACTTCTAGAAAGGTTGGTCTACCCTTGACTGCAGGCTTCATTTGCTGATGATGGGGCAATTATAGGCTTTTACTGTTTCCCGCCAGCTGTCTGGCATCTCTTAGGGAGACCTCAGGATAATGAAGTCCTCGAGTGTCTGTGAGTTGTCTGTTGAGGTGTTTGTGTTCTGTCTGCTGAGTTTATTTAGGTGGTCTAATATCCCGTATCTTCTCTATAAGTAGAGGTAGCAGTTTACCACTGGTAGCTAAGATGGCTTTGTAGGTGACTAGAATCAACTCTACCATAAAGTTAATTCTCCAAGCCTCTCTTGGGAACTCTCTGGAGATGAACCAGCTCATTAAAGGACTCCCGGGGTGGGTGGGAGTGCTATGGGGGTGAAACAGAAGTGGGCTGACTCAAGAAGGCAGAAAAAGATGGCTGGGGAAAAGTAAACTCTGTGGAGGAATCTGATTTAAATTATGAATAAAACGAAGAGGCAAGAGGTAGTCATAGTTTTCCACTAAATTCTAAGGGGGAAAACAAACAAAAATATTCTAAGACCTGAAGCTTCAAAAAAGATGATAAGAAGCAGATAAAAGAAAACCCCTTTCAGTTTTGGTGCAGGGAAGGTGAGAGCAGAGAGAAGACAGAGTTTGTGCCCCTCAGAAGAAAACCTTGGGGAGGAAAGGAGCCCATCTTGGGATAGCAGAAACCCCACACCAGATGTCCACTGTCCCAGGAGGCTTCATCTATGCACTCCCACTGTGACACCAATGGGCCCCTGCCAGTCACGATGCCCTATTGTCTGAGGCATTAGGACATGTTGGGGTCTGTGAATCCTGGAGCCCTTGGGACACTGTTTCCTGTGTCTACAGTTGAGAGGCACTATCCTGTCCAAACTGATCTCCTGTCACAAGACCCAGGGGACTCTCGATCTTCATCACTGCCTCAAGGACAGGGCATGACCGAGACCTCCAAGCCCATCACTAGGCAGCAGCCCTTTGTGCAGCCCTCCAGGTGGGCTTGTGTACCTGCATCGTGTCCATTCTGAGTACATGCACCCATACTCATCCCTCTGGTTCAGACTGGGGCCTGCGTCCCTTCATACTGGGAGCTCTAGAACATCTCATTCACCTTTGGCTGCTTCATAGGGCCTGACACATAGTAGGTTCTTAATAACTATATCTTACATAAATGAATGAATAAATAGCTCTTTGGCCACAGTTATTATTATGCACTAGATCTTCTTTGTAGCATTTTACACATTTTGACTCATTTTATTCTCACAAAAGCCCTAAGAGCAGGTACAGTTATTATTCCTACTTTACAGATGGGGAAACCAATCCCCAGTGAGGTTCATTATCTTGCCTTAGGATATACAACTAGAAAGTGGCAGAGGCAGGATTTGGACAGTAGTCTGACACCAGAAGTTGGGCTGTTAACTCACGCATTAACTGCTCCTTAAAATATTTAAAGCAAATTTTCTCCCTGGGATTGCCAAAGTCACCTGTAAGCAGATTAGTAGAATACATTAGACACTGGCGACTGGATTCTTGTCTGAAATGGCTTATTGCACGGGGAAGCCGTGGGGGTCTGGTGGGAAGCCGCTGTGAAGAGGAGAAGAGGGAAAGGAAGGAAGAGATGGTTTACAGCCTCAGAATGATAGAGCGCCAGAGAAGCAGCCGGAGGGCTTGGCCCAGAGTGAGCAGAAAGAGAAAAGGAGACAATCATCAGACCCTCCCAGGTTCAGTGGTGACTCATGAAAGAGATTAAAATAAGAAAAGCGGGGCATTCTGACCTGTGTAGTCTCCATACCCAGGAGGCTGATTCCTCAGGGAGTCACTGAGGAAAGGGGAGAAGCTGGACCGCATGGAGCTGTCTCTTAGGTGCCTCACATGGCAGGCAAAGGGTGTCAGTCAGTCCCAATGCCAGGATCTGAAGGATCACAGCAGACTTGGGGTGGAATTGTTCATGTATGACACATCCAATGTGAACAGAAAGGGAAGGACAGGAAGCTCAGATCCGGCCGGCCAGCAGCTGGAATTACAGGGGCAAGGCTCATCCCCTGAGGGAGGGAACTAGAAAGAGCCAGGCAGGGTGGTAGGTGAAAATTCAAGGCAAGCTCCAGGCCATGCAGGAGACTTGTGGACAATTGGGAAACGAAAGCAGGCACGCGATCTTATGGAGAGGGCTTAGCTGGGGGAAAGAGGTACTGTGGATAAGGAGAGCGGCAGCAGCTCCAGGTTCATGGAGACTCAGGACCAGCCTCTCCTTCCCCGTCCAGATAACCACTCTAGAGCAGCAGAGGTCACCCCGAATCCCGTTGCGGGTATAACTGGGCTTCTCACATGCAGGCTGACTGAGTCAGGAGCCTGAAAATGCACGTCGAAGGTTTTTTGTGTGTCTGTAGCTGAGCAGGCCTGAGACAAGTAGGGATAAGCATCCAACCTTTACTGACATCTAAGTGTCAGGCACTCTGCTGGGTCCTGCAAAAGTTAAGATTTTTAAGATCTGTTTGGTGCCTTCATGGAGCCCCTGAGCTGACACTGACTTAAACTGACAATGTGCAGTAAGCTCGAGGACATGTATTGATAAGTGATAGGGAGAGTTAGATGGTGGCTATGATGATGGTGTGTGTAACCAATAGGAGACAGTTAGCATGCCATTTGCATGGGTGTTCAATACGAACTGTGTAAAGATTAGGCTGATGGCTGCTTTCTAAAATAAGCTACGTATCAGGCTCCCTCACCTGCTCACCCTGTGAATGAGTTCAGTGAAGTGACTCAATAAGCCATTTCCTTTTACAGAGGGAGTATCAGATGATCTTTGCCCACACCGAGCCAGGCCACCGTGACCAGGGCTGCCACTTACCAAAGGACAAAGTATCATTAGTCTGGAGGGAACCGAGTGGCTCTCTGAGGTGGTAAATTTGTGCGAGGGCTTGGGGTGATGACGGCTAATCCCTGGGTTGTGCTTGCCCGGGCTCTGCCCTGCTTCCAAGAACCATGGGCTCCTTTCCACTGACGTCAGCTGGGAGGATAATAGAGGCATCAAGGATGACCCTGTCCGCTCCCCTACCAGAAGCCCCTCCGAAAACCCTAAAGACACTCTGAGTCAGGTCCTCCCTCATGGTGGACCACAAAGGAACACCTGACCCAAATTCATGTGTGTTTCTTTTTCTTTTTTTTTCTTTTTCTCTGTTTCTCCCTCTTGAATTTAAGCTCCATCAGAGCAGCTGTCTGCTCTGCCTTGTTCTCTGCTGTATCGTTAGAACTTATAATAGTGCCAGAAAAAAAAAAAAAAGAACAGTGCCAATAATATAGAGAATGTTTAAAATATTTTGTTAATTACATTTGTTGTGCATAAATGAATGAATGAATGAATATTTTAAGACCATGATTAGCTTGGGTTCCCGTCCCAGCTCAACTACTTAGTAACTCTGTTATTTGACCTTGGGTCAGTTACCTAACCTCAGTTTCTCCGTAAAATAATACATGTAAAACACTTAGCATGGTGTCGGGCTCATAATCAGGGGTTAGGGAGGAGGAGCTTGATCGTAATCATCATTGTAGTTGAGTTTACCTAAGTGCCTTCCCCCTGTGCCCTGGATCCTCAGGTGACAGGAGGAAAACACCAACGAGGTGGCTCAAGCATGGGAAGAGAAGCAGCCTAGAGTAGTGGTTCTCAAATCGTGGCTCCCGGCCCAGCAGCTTCAGTGTCCCCTGGGAACTTGTCACAAAAGACAAATTCCCAGGCCTACTCCAGGCCTACTGAATTAGAAACTCTGGAGACAGGGCCCAGCAATCTGAATTTTAACGAGCCTTCCAGGTGATTCTGGTGCACACAAATTGGAGAATTCTGAGCCTGGAGCAAGGGGAAGGCGGAGAAGGCCAGATTCCTGGTTGGAAGGCCAATGGCTTCCCCTGATCCTTAGAGAGAAGCAAAGAAGGAATCTGGGCAGCTCCAGGTGACAACAGCTTGGCCTTGCCCTCTCTGTTGCTGGCCTCCAGCCATTGCAAGGAAAGTGCCATTGGCTGTGGGAAGAGCAGTGTTTGCCGAAGTACTGTCACTGGCGCCTGCTCTCCACTCAACGTCTTGTGTACCTGTACTGCCGGAGGTTGGCAGGGCAGAGGTGGAATGGGAAGTGGGGCTGAAGCAAGAGGCCAAAATGAGACAAACTTCTCCTGAGCAACCACGAGTGCTGGGGACCCAGAGCAAGGGTGGAGAGGCGTCTGTCTGAAGAGTGGTGAGAAAGCACTCATGTTCCATCAGAAGGGTTACGGGAGTTGGAATAGCAGCGCCCACAAGCAATAGCAATTGCCTGCTTAGTAAACAGCCCTCGACTGCTACCAAAATCTCCAGAATGTCTGTGGAAGGGGAATTTAGAGCTGTACCTTGGAGCAAGTGAAGAAAGAAGTCTGTGGTAGACAGATTAGGATGTGAGGGCCACTAAGGTTCTGGATGGAGGCAAAAGTATGTGTGAGCCTTTGAATGTTGGGAGGTGGGGTGACTGCCTGTTTGAATCACTGTAGAACTTTTAGTCACCATTTTCCATTCTCCATCCCAATAGATTCTGATTTAGTTTGGGGTGGGACCCAGGCATCAGTACACACTTATAAATCTTCCCAGGTGATTCTAAAGCCCAGCCAGGGTTAAAAACTGCTCTTCTAACCACTTCCCCTCCACTCAGGAGAGCTAATGTACCATCTCATCTATGTCCCCCACACTTGTGTCTTTGAACATCTGTCTTGTCTCTGTTTTTATCAATGAGAATGTCTGGTGTTGGGGTTGGGGAATCCTGATTTTGAAACCAACTAAGAAATAAGATTCAGAAGACAGAAGATGGAGATCATTGTGATGATTTCCAATGCTCACCCTATAAGGTAAAGTCAAGTAGAGAATATGACTTTAGATCTGCTGCCAAATGGGTCTGCAATTCCTGCCCCATCGAATTAGACAGACATATCCACTCAGCATCGGTTGCACCTCACAACTTCCCAGAGAGACATCGTCAGTCCTGGGAGGTTACCCAATACCCAAGAACTGGTCGGAGCGTTGTTTCCTCTCTGCGGGCAGCCAAAGCAGAAGATAGAGAAGACCTAGAAGGGGCTAGGCTGAGCATGCTCGGTTCTCTCAAACTCAACAATCAGATAAGTCACTTATCCTCAGGGTAGAAACGGGTGAGGGGAAGGACAAAAGCAAGAAGAGTTCCCTCCATAATTTTCTCTCCTAGATAGTGCCATAGAAATGTCTTCTCCTCCATGGAAACATGAATCTTGGGGTATAAATGTTCTCCCCTCACCTCGGGGCACTTCTCTAAGCATTCGTGTCTTTCTCTCTGAATATCTGAGGGTGTGTGTTTTTCTGTGGGTGTGGCTGTGTGTCTGGGATTATATTTATATTAATACAGATGTCTGTGTGCCTCTGTGTATCTGTCTGATTCTTTGGGTGTCTGTGTGGCAAAGCTTGGATCTGCATCCTTCCTGCCACCCACGCCCTCAAATCTCAGCTGTTCCATCTGCCTTATTGCGAGCTCCCTGTGTTTGCTGCTCATACATCCTTAGAGATCTCACTGATGCTTCCAGCAGGCACTGTGCTCACAGAACATGCTGCCCCAAGATGATTCCACTTCTTGTCCATACCATGACAAGACAGCAGTGAGAATGGTCTTTGCTCAGATGGGACTTCTCTAGATGGGGCTTATCTCAGGTTACTGGGTTGGTTCATGAGCTCCTGGAGGGAATGAGAGTAGGCAGGGAGAGACCAGAGCTCTATCCCTCAGTCCACGGGACCTGATAAACCCTTGGGGTAGATTCAGCCATGTGTTGGTTCTCCCATGTGCTGGAAAGGCCTAACCCCTGGCTATGTCTGGGTGCTGGAGTTAGTCCTTTTCCCCCACAAAGGGTTGGCTATGGCTCTCCCCAGTCCGAGGCCGGGTCTTCTGCAGCCTTAGGGGGTTATTCTCTTTTGCAAGGTTTCCCATGGAAATCTACCTTCTCTTCTTCCATAGCTCCTGCTAGGGACCCTTAGGAACTGAATCTTCCAAATACTAATGCTTTGCAAACATTGATTTTGGAATCAGAACAAAGGTGAAGACCCTACTCTACCACATATTAATTGTGTAACTCTGGGAAAGTCACCTCTCTCTGTGTCTCACTCTTCTCCTCTGTGAAATGGAGTTATTAATGATAAAGGTAGTTAATATCTATTGAGGGTTTACTATATACTAAGTACTGCTCTAAGAATTGTACAAGTATCATATTGCTGCCTAACAAATTACGAAACCAAGTGGCTTAAAACCACAAACATTTATTATCTCACAGTCTCTGTGGGTCAGGAATACGAGCATGACTTAGCTGCACCTCACATAGGCCACGATTAAGGTGTCAGGTGGGGCTGCAGTCATCTCAAGGCTCAGCTGGTGGAGGATCTGCTTCCAAGCTCACTCACATGTCTGTTGGAAGGGTTCAGTTCCTCATGGGCAGTTGGACTGATCGCCTCATTCCTAGCTATTGACCAGAGGCCACCCTCATTTCCTTCCCATGGGGAAGCTCACCCATGCAGTTGCTTTCATTAGGACAAGCGAGAGAGCAAAAGAAGGTAAGCAAGATGAAAGTCACCGACTCTTATACCTTAATCTCAAAGTGACGCCCTATCAATTTTGCCATATTCTCTTATTAGAAGCAAGTCACTAGGTCCTACCCACACTCAAGAGGATTACACGAGGGCACAAATACCCAGAGGCAGGGATCATTGGGAGCCATCTCAGAGGCTGCCCATCATGTGTATTAAGTCACTTTATCCTCACAGCAGCACTATGTGAGAGTTATTGTTAACATTTTCTGTTAATATTTATAATATCACCATTCTTCAAATATAGAAACTGGGACATAGAGACTTTCTCAAGGTCATATAACTAGTATATGAAGAAGCCCTGAAGCCAGCTCCAGATTCTGTGCTCTTAACTATTAAACCTGAGGTTGTTG
>NW_011888817.1:10863074-10870337 GCF_000151845.1 Pteropus vampyrus
AGGCAATAAAGGGCTTGCTATGGTCCACAGCAGAGCCAGGATACACGACTATGTCTACCAGGCTGTCCATGCACTTTACATCTTATTACATCCTTCCTTCAGCTGTGGGGAACATAAGGCACCACAGAGGTGTCAGAGGAAACTTTAGTTCTTCATGGCTCAGCTCCAATGCCTCAGACTCAGAGACACAATTCCTAAGGATACAAAGGTACCTAACCAAGGGTCGAAATTAGGGACCTGACTACAAACCCTCTCTGGTATATCACATGTTGTTCATCAAATATTGTTTCCTTTCCTCTTGACCTCAATTGGAGAAATGCGCTTCCCCAACCCACAGATCTTGGGCTTGGTCATGAAACTTGCTTTGGTCGATAGAACATGGGTGAAAGTAACAGTGTATTCATCAAAGCCTAAGGCTTTAGAGGAATCTTATCCTGGAAAATGTGCCCAAGGTAGCCTCCTGGCGTCGGAAGAATGAGAGACACGTGAAGCAAATCTGAACCAAATCCATGACCTACAGCAAAGCCCAGGCTAGATCGGCAAACCCCATATATGATATGATACAGGCCGTAAATATTTATTGTTATTTGTCATTGAGTTTTTGGGCAGTGCGGAAGGTTGTAATACAGCACGATTGTGGTAGTAGTTAATGATGCACTCTCCAAGATGACCACAGGAAAGTTAGTGATGCCTAGGTGGTCAAGAAAGACTTCAAAGAGAAAAGGCTGCAGTGAGTCCTAAATAGTGGGCTTGACTTAGAGGTGAGGGGCCTAAAAGTGGGCTTCTATCAGTCACATTTGTGGGTAGGTCAGTGGAAGTATGTTGTGACACATGTAGGTGCTATACGTCGAGCATTGCATGCTTGTTCTCATGCCAGTGTGCAGTGTGGAGTATGGTGCAAAAGAAATCCCTGTCCACAAGTCTTGAGTGCTGACTTCTTTTGAAGCCAAGGCCATTTTTTCCTCTATTTTCCCCCAAAGAACTAACCTTTTTGTATTATTATTACGTTAGGTTTATCTTGAGTGAAATGTGGATGTGAATTTTATCTATGGCTTAAGACATAATTGTGGGATGCAAAATTCAAATACCCAAGGAAAACATTGCTATCAGCACCGCCTTGCTGGGAGGTGAAGCGGGGCCCACGTGCAGCCAGGCTCACCGCGCTTCCTCTGGCATCTCTTCCTCCTGTGCGCTTATCACCTTGGCCATTTGGATGAGGTTATTTGCCCAATTTAGGAAATCATTACAAATTGTCTAAGTGGGACTTTTCTGTCACTGGGCTCTATGCGTACTCACTCAACCACAGGGTGAGAAGGAACACAGAGGGCATATTTCAAGCCTACTTTCTACAGCTGAGTCACTCCCCGCCTCCCGCCGACATGTTCAATGGAAGAGTAGTTTCATGAGATGTTAAACAATGTCACTTGAAAAAAAAAGTTCACTAGTCAAACGTGAGAAACATTGGATTCAAGAAGGTCAAACAATCATTTCTCCTGCAGAACTTCTCAGTCTTTAGCAGACCAATGCATGTTGTAAATTGTCAAGAGGGACTATTGGACACGGCTTCTCAAACTATTTGATATCAGAATTCCCTACTCTCCCATACTTTTTTTTTTTTTTCAGGGATATGATAGGTTTAGAGTTCCACGGAACACAAATTTTTTAAATTACTCAATAACATCCATTGATTCCATTGTGGATCTGTTTTCATTATCGAAAAGTTCTCAGAGTGAGCTAATGTCCATGTGCCCAGGCTCCTCCCATTTCCTGGAGCTCTGCATTAAGACCTTCTACCCACCACCGACTCTCAGACCTTCAAACCCAGGGATTCTGCCCTCTCAAGTCAGGTTGCCTCGATTTTAATTTCTAGTCAGTTTAACTACTATCATTAGCAGAGTAATAAGGAAAATGGGAAAAAAAATGCATTTTTTTTACTCTGCCATGTTTCGAATTGTTTGATCTTGAGCAAGTTTCTTAACTTCTCGGAGGCCTCGGTTTCCTTGTATGTAAAGTGAGAAAGAGAGGTAACGCGTGTGATGGGCCTAGCTCAGAGGCTGGCACACGGAGGCTCTCATAAAATGGTAACACTTACCATTGTCACTATGGAATCCTATCTTCATGTCCCTGCCCTTCGATGTAGCCCATGATAGTTTCCAAGAAGTATCCCCTCTCTTCAAGGCTGCAAATCCTTGCTATATTCAATTCATATCAACGCTGACACCTACTCTATGTCAGGCCCCATCCAGGGCTCTGGGAACATAGTGCTGAACATAATTATCTTCAAAGCTCTCACAACCAGGTAGAGGATACGGCAAGAAACCTCAGCTCAAAGTTCTTGGGAAAACCAGGTCCAGGTGACCATTGTCTCAAATTAGGAAGAACAGAGAGATCCAAGCTTGCAAGGATGATTCAAGAGCACAGACACCTATGCAGGTGCTTTCCTCTCTTCCCACCCCCTCCCACTGTAAGATGTTTTCACTGTCTCTCTGCGGCCAGAATTTCTGTCCATAAATGGTGTGCCACAAACATCCTCTCCCATATCTAACGTGCTGTGTGCTATTCCCTGGTGGGTGAGCCGCCTGGGATGACACAGAATCAGAAATCTGTGTTTTCTATCACCTCGAGAAGGGGAAGTGGGGAGCCAGAGACTCAATATTGAGATCTTCTCATTTCCCCACCCCAGCAGTTGATCCTGGGTGAAAGGGGACAAACTTTTGAAAGTACGCTACCTTGTTCAAAAACAAGAGGACACTTTTAAACTGGGTCAAAACCGTGCCCCCTGCTTTCCTCTTAAATATAAATGAGCAACATTTACCCTGGTTCGTACTTACTTGGCTCTAAAGGGCTGCTTTTTTTCAACAATAATCACCATATTTTTTAAAATGCTGTTCTTCTCTTGACCTTGCCCTGATGACAAAAACCAATGTGTTTTTGCACATTCAGCAGGTTATTTTTTAAAGGAAACTGAAAGTCTGCTCCCAATCGCACATCTTCCCTGGGAAATTCAAGACACAACAGAAGCAGAGTTTGATATCCAATATCTTAGCTTTGCCAATGTCAAGGGTGTGAAAACACGTTAATGTGCACCCAGCTGTGATCATTTGTTTCTTCAATAAACATTTATTGAGTGTCTGCTGTGTGCCTGGCTCAGTGCTATAGGAACATTATAAGACAGCAATAACAGTAGAAGGCACTAACTCTTACTGAATGCTAATCATAGGCTTGTCACTCACTTAACCCTTTAATCTTCACAACAACCCAGTGAGACAGAGACTAATATATTTTTTTACATTTTATGCATAAAGAAACAAGAAGCAGAGAGAAGTAAAATAACTCACCCAAGGTCATGCGTCTAGGAAATGGCAGAGCCAGGATGGAGGGCCCTGCAGTCTGGTTCCAAAGCTGGTGTATTTAATTGCTACCCTCTACCATTCCCTCAGTGGTGACTGAGACAGATTTTGCCCCCAGGTTGGCAACAGGCTCATAGGAAAGGCAGCCAAGTAAACGGGCAATGATGATGGAGAGAGATAAATGCTACATAGGAGGTGCTATGGGAGCTCATAGAACAGCACAGTCTCATAGGGAGTGCCAGGGACTGATGTGTCTGAGTTTCCTTTCTGAGGTGCTCTAGTTCAGTGCTTCACAAGATTTAATGTCCGCTCAATCACCTGGAGATCTTGTTAAAATGAAGATTCTGATTCGGTAGGTCTAGTGTGGAGCCTGAGAATCTGCATTTCCAAAAAAAAAAAAAAAAAGAAAGCCCATCCTTTCTAACTAAGTCAGTGATGTAAGGCTCTAGGGCAGGCACAGCAAACATTTTTTTTCCACTAGAACAGTATCATGAGGATAGGTGGCCTCTCCCTTCCTGATGCCAAGCCTAGGTAATAACATCTTAGACAATGATGTTATGGCTATTATTATACTCACCATATATCTGCTATACCACGCATGATGTTAGGAGATTACTAATTGGCTAAACTCAGAGCTTACTATGAGTCAGCTGCTATTCTAAGTGCTTCGTGGACATTTAGCCCTCACAAGGACCCTAGAAGGGAAGTACTACTATTATCAGCCCCATTTTATGGATGAGGAAACTGAGGCCTAAAGATTAAGTGACCTAGTGACTTGCTCAGGGTTACACCACCAGTAAGCAGCAGAGCAGGGCTTTGAAGTGTGGATGCACAGAGCCCTTCTGGCAGCTTGCCTCCCGAATCGCATTTACTCTCCCATTTCCCCTAACAAAAAGGCTCAGGGTCAGAGGTTAAGTTATTTGAGCTCGGCCACTCCACTAGTGAGGGGCAAAGCCAAGGTTCAGACAGAGGTGCACCTGACCCCAAGTTCATTCTTTTAACAGCTCTACAACAAAATAGGAATTGGAATTTCTGCTCAGGCCCCAAGTGGTCGTTTTGGGGGGTATAACCAAAATTAGGGATTCATTTATGACAACAAAATAAGTTAATAGACCCATTAAGGAATTAGGCTACAGTCTGGGCCCCGAGCTCCTGAAGCGGGGGTTATGTCCCCTTCACTCTTTATCTTTTCCATTTCAAATTGCATGAACAGGATTTTGTTGTCTCTGATCAGAATACGTCTATTTTTCTTCATCCATCCTTGGGAAAGAGAACAAGGAATCATTCCAGAAACATCACCGTACTGCAGACATTGGGGGAAACTGAGACTATAACCGCCTGAGACCCAGGGACTGGGAAGAGGTGGGTGCTGAGGCAGGCCCTCCAGCCCCGCCCCACTCAACACGCCCCTGTCCAGCCTCCCAGCCTAGCAGCCCTGCAGGCCTTGATTCGCTTCCACTTCCTGGAATGGAATGACATTCTTCATCATTCTGCCTCTTCCTCCTGTTCCCTTCAGCCACTGACCGGCTATCTGAGAGCTGACCCCTCCCATTCACCACTGGGCCTCTTGCCGTCAGCACTCCTGTCAGAGCACTGACTGCTAGTAAAAGTGGTACAATTGTTGATTGGGAATAAGAAATAAAAATAAAGCTCTCAAGCTGACCAGCCACTGTGTCGGGCCATGTTTCAAGACTGTCATCTGGAAGCCAGGGGAACAGGAAAAATTGTCATCAGCTCAGACCGGCTGCCACACTACCCACCCGGCTCCCCAAACCAGCATCTATTACCTCTTTTCAAAAGCATTCTTCTTCCTGTGCCAGTCCCCCGTGCTCACCTAGAGATGCCCAAACCCCACACCTACCTCAGTGCATCCTAGGCAGGTTATACCTGTCACTGTTACCCACCACAAGGAAGCATGTGTGCATTTGTCCACAGTGAGATACTGAAGGCCTGGGGCAGGCCGGGGGAGTCTAGAACCACAGATGTTGGGGTGCAGAGATGGGGGAGGAGGGAGAATACAACAGCTCAAGGTATAGTGATGTCCAGTCATGGTTCAAGCATCAGGAGTGTCCCAGAAGCGTTGGGCAAGGGGTCGCTGACGTCCAGGCAAGCATCCAGCACCAGGAGCTCAGTCCACGTGTAGCAAGCCCTTGGCACAGTTCTGGACCAGGACCTCACACAAGGCCAGGCATCAAGTCTCCCAGGATCTGGGGAAGTGGGTAAACTCGTGGAAACTTATTTCAAAGGGGCTCTAAGCTGAAGCCTCGTTGTACACTGTAGCGGTAAGGGCAATATTAACGATGGCAGGGAAACTGAAGTCTTCAGAGAAATGATCTGGAACTCTTGGGAACATTTCAAGGGCTTTGGGTGAGCTCTGGGTCCCTGAATCAAACTGGAAAGCAGCCTAAGAGTGATCAGTGCTCCCCCACTCCAACCCCATACTCCCCCCAGGAGTGAGGAGGAGCTGAGGCTTCTTAAATATTTCCTGCTTCAGCTCAGACTGGAATCTTTGGAAGAAATGAGTACTGTTCCTAAAGGTGGGGGGACCAGTGGGGTCAGCTGTCAGGAGAGCCAGAGGGCAAAGGCAGACACACAGAGGGAGGAGTGGAAAGGGGAAAGACACCCTCACCCCCTAGCCCCCACAAATGCTCTTTCCTATTTGGTTTGCAAGACTCATGTTATTACTTCATGGGTTCATTGCCTCTCAGTTGAGTAAAAATAGTCCCACTCATGTTTTTCAGATCTTTTCTTCAGAGATTTTATCACATACCTGGTGACATATAATATTCACTCCTATTACAAATATGAGCTTTTGAACAAAATCCTGGGATTTTCTCAGATTGACCAATTTAGGTCCAATGCTCATCCCTAAATAAATAACTAGGACTGGAAGAAGGTGACGTGCAAATGTGAATGAGATCACATTATTAGTTTTAGCCAATCACACCCTACTCCAGTGGGTTAAATATATCCCAAATGGACAAATGGGAGATATGGGGTCCTTTTAAGAAAAGGGCAGAGAGAAATAGTTGCTGGTGAGGCAGCCAACAATGGCCATGAAAGCTGCCTGCCATTCACCTCCTGCTGTGTGGTGTGGCCCCAAGGATTGGGGACCCTTGTTCTAGAGGACTTTAAACCCATTTTTTTTTTAAATACAAAAATGCCACACCTCTGATTTGTTTGCAAAAGCAGCTGATTGGCTTGTGGAATATGGAAATCTACTAGCCAAATGCAAACACTCTCATTGAATTGTTAGCTTTAAAATGGACTTTAGAGATGATTTGGCCTGATTCTCACCAAGTCAGCACTCCACTTTGGGGGGCCTATAAGAATCTCAGGAGGAAGGAGCAGTGTGAGATTTCCACATTTAACAAAAAGTGGCAGTGGGTTTTTAAAGATTGGGAAACGCTGGCCAATTATATCATGAGCAACCTTCCAAAATTTTGACATAGCAGTTTGGCATAGTATTAAAGAGTTTGAGCCTCTGAATACAGACAGACTTGAGTTTGAAGAATTCTACTAGTGTTACTTACCAGCCTTCTAACTGCTATGGACTTAATATTTGTATTCCCCAAATTCATATGTTGAAGCCTAATCCCCAACGTGATGGTATTCGGAGGTGGGTGAGGTGATTAGGTAACAAGGGTGAATGGAATTAGTGCCCTTATAAAAGAGGCATGAGAGAGATGATTTCTCTCCACCATAGGCGGATACAGAGAGAAGATGGGCAATCTGCAAACCAGGAAGAGAGTTCCCACCAAACCCTGGATGTGCCCTCACCTTGACCTTGGACTTTCAGCCTCCAGAACTGAGAGAAATAAATGTTTATTGTTTGAGCCTTCTAGTCTATGGTCTTCTGTTACAGCAGCCTGAACCAATACACTGACCTTGAGCTATTTAATTTACCCAAGTC
>NW_011888817.1:10870387-10887858 GCF_000151845.1 Pteropus vampyrus
CCTAAAGGTGGGGGGACCAGTGGGGTCAGCTGTCAGGAGAGCCAGAGGGCAAAGGCAGACACACAGAGGGAGGAGTGGAAAGGGGAAAGACACCCTCACCCCCTAGCCCCCACAAATGCTCTTTCCTATTTGGTTTGCAAGACTCATGTTATTACTTCATGGGTTCATTGCCTCTCAGTTGAGTAAAAATAGTCCCACTCATGTTTTTCAGATCTTTTCTTCAGAGATTTTATCACATACCTGGTGACATATAATATTCACTCCTATTACAAATATGAGCTTTTGAACAAAATCCTGGGATTTTCTCAGATTGACCAATTTAGGTCCAATGCTCATCCCTAAATAAATAACTAGGACTGGAAGAAGGTGACGTGCAAATGTGAATGAGATCACATTATTAGTTTTAGCCAATCACACCCTACTCCAGTGGGTTAAATATATCCCAAATGGACAAATGGGAGATATGGGGTCCTTTTAAGAAAAGGGCAGAGAGAAATAGTTGCTGGTGAGGCAGCCAACAATGGCCATGAAAGCTGCCTGCCATTCACCTCCTGCTGTGTGGTGTGGCCCCAAGGATTGGGGACCCTTGTTCTAGAGGACTTTAAACCCATTTTTTTTTTAAATACAAAAATGCCACACCTCTGATTTGTTTGCAAAAGCAGCTGATTGGCTTGTGGAATATGGAAATCTACTAGCCAAATGCAAACACTCTCATTGAATTGTTAGCTTTAAAATGGACTTTAGAGATGATTTGGCCTGATTCTCACCAAGTCAGCACTCCACTTTGGGGGGCCTATAAGAATCTCAGGAGGAAGGAGCAGTGTGAGATTTCCACATTTAACAAAAAGTGGCAGTGGGTTTTTAAAGATTGGGAAACGCTGGCCAATTATATCATGAGCAACCTTCCAAAATTTTGACATAGCAGTTTGGCATAGTATTAAAGAGTTTGAGCCTCTGAATACAGACAGACTTGAGTTTGAAGAATTCTACTAGTGTTACTTACCAGCCTTCTAACTGCTATGGACTTAATATTTGTATTCCCCAAATTCATATGTTGAAGCCTAATCCCCAAAGTGATGGTATTCGGAGGTGGGTGAGGTGATTAGGTAACAAGGGTGAATGGAATTAGTGCCCTTATAAAAGAGGCATGAGAGAGATGATTTCTCTCCACCATAGGCGGATACAGAGAGAAGATGGGCAATCTGCAAACCAGGAAGAGAGTTCCCACCAAACCCTGGATGTGCCCTCACCTTGACCTTGGACTTTCAGCCTCCAGAACTGAGAGAAATAAATGTTTATTGTTTGAGCCTTCTAGTCTATGGTCTTCTGTTACAGCAGCCTGAACCAATACACTGACCTTGAGCTATTTAATTTACCCAAGTCTCAGGCTTCTCATCTGTAAAATGGAGATGATAGCAGAAGGTTGCCGTGATTATTAAATGAGATAAGGTGCAAAGTGAGCTCAGTGCTTGACTTGAACAAAGGAAACTCTCAACAAGAGGTATATCTCTGATCTTTATTATTATGTGAGTATTGAGTAATTATATCACATGTGCCACTGGAAAGAAAAGGTAGAAATCCACTGACACAGATGAGAAAACTGCAGTCCAATTTGGAGAATGATGTACCTAAGGCCCCCACAACTGATGGGTGGTTGAGCCAGAACAAGAGCGTACTTCCACTCGACATGCTCCTGATCTTCAGACTCCAGGGCTCACAAATCTTGTTCTTCCATCGCACTCACCCTTATTTTCCCACCACCAACCCAGCATTATGTCTAACATATAACAGAAGTCTGCTGCCCTTCTGGAGTATCTACATGGTTGGAGGAAGGGAGACAGAGCTCATGAGTTACCAAAGACACTTCCAGGAAAAGTATTCTGCATTGACATCTGACTACCTTCTGTCCATTCTCCTTTGCCAGGTTCTATTCCCAACTGTCATTAATTGCTTTGGGTAGGAGAAAAACTGCTGAAATTCTGAAAGCAACAGCTGCTGCAGCAACAGCAGACAGGAACTGGTTCTCCCTGTACTGGCTAAATGACTTCAATTGGGTGATCCCATTAGTGGGAGATGGGACTCCTTTAATGAGCATCCCTCGGTAGGTTTCCTTCTGATTGTCCTTTCAGACACATGGCAAAAACACCTTTAAAGACTTCTGCATCTGCTCTCGCTGCTCCACCACATGTGCATGCACACACACGCACGCACACACACACACACACACACACACGCATGCACCCTACAGCTTCCCTGCTTGAAATAACAAATAAGAACCTATCGATGGCCTCAGTGTGGTCTAGAGGGCACTCTTTCCAGTAGAGCAATAAAGAATACACAGAGCAGGGGTAGCATCGTTGTCTTGGAGATACTGTGGTTTTCCTCTTCTCACTGGCCTAGCTGGACAGTGAGAAGTAATGTCATGGAATTTGGATCCCTAGGATCAATGAGGTTGTTGACATCCCAGTATAACACAGGCCAGGTGTCAACACTTAACCATCAAAGGCAAGATGAATGTTAATTCCATTATGGGCAGCAAGGCTAGAATGGCAATTAATGTGACTTGATCCACCGACATCTGCACTGATGTCTAATATATCAAGGCGTTTTCAAGGGGCGAGATAGATGGACAGACAACTAATGTATGCCTTCACTTGTATGCTTTTTTAAAAATCCAGAGCTATGAGCAGAAGGCTGATTATCAGCCACTGCCACAGAAAAATCAAGTTTCTAACTCAGTTTCCAGACCTAAGTTAGTTTATGGAGTCAGGACCAGTTAATTGAAGGAGAGGCTGGTCCCCTTGAGGAAGGATGGTGAACATACATACAGGAAATATATCCCTGATTCTTTTTCAAAGGGCTTATGGCTATTTGTCAAGGTAACTATGTGCTGAGGAAAAGGGAAATATCCAGACCTTTAGATGACTACTTGGGTGTGGAGGTCGAAGTGATACTAACACATGATCCGAAACACTATTAAGGCCCTCCAGTTAAAGTGAAGAACATGAGAAGGCAGGGGATCAATGGAGTTCTGATCTAAGTCTCTCTCATAGCGGGTCTGATGGGCCCTGGATCCTGGACCCACCATGTAATTGTTTCCTGAGTCCTCAAGTGTATCATTGGAATAGCTATACTTCGCAACTGGAATAGCCCTCATATTAGTTCTCTAGCCTCTAAACTAACTGCCATTTTTGGTAAGAAGGACAAAGTGAAAAACCCCTAAAACTGTACCCCATTCCCTCAGTTATAATAGGAAATCAGATGCCATCTGCTTCCTTGAAGGAATAGCGGAGATTAGTGCCTCCACAAAAGACTTAAATGTGTTTCCCTTCACATTTCTACTTTATGGCTCATACAAAAATCAAATGGTCATGGCAGATGAAAGTAAACAACCATAAACTTAACCAGAAATTTGCCCCAATCACAGCTACCATGCGTTATCTTTACTGAGCAGATCAACACATTATCCAGCATTTGTATGTGATTACTGATTTGTCAAATGAATTATTCTCGATACTTATCAGTGAGGATGATCAAAAGCAATTTACCTTTACGTGGGAAGGACATTAATACATATTTGCTCATGCTAGGACTATGTTGACTCTCCCGCAATCATTGAGTCAGTGACATCTCTGCCTATAGAGGAGATTGTGTTTGTCCTGACACTCCATGGAACCCTAACCAGCTTTACACAGGGTAACTTAAGAATGCCTTATCTCAGGCCCATACCATGTACTTTTTGTCTCCCATCTAAGGATTCTCTCTTGATGCTGCAGTGCAGCATATTGTGTGAATATGCTCAGTATTTATGCATGTGTAACACAGAAATGTGGCAGAGTCAATGCCTTGTGGGGTCAAGTTTTAACCAATGGGTGACAAGAAGATGATGTAAAAATACTTCCCTCCTTCTATCCCTGGACACATGGTCCTAGGATGCATTTCATATGGGTTTGTTGATGATCTTGGAGGATCAACTAACTAGTCAACCTTGGTGATGGTCAACTTAATGATGCATCCTTGATTCTCTCATTCCCTGCTTCCCTTCCCTGTCCCTCACTTCTGCTCTCTGGGATCACATTCCTCAAGAAAGTACCCATATACATAAGCTTATATGTCAAGCTCTGCTTTCTGGAGAACCCAGACTGGGTCACTGACATCTCTAGACCAGAGAATGATGAAAGAACAGTCTTCTGTTCCCCGATCTTGGTTTTCATTTTAAGATGGAAGCATGTAATCTCCTTCACTTGGGAGATCGAACACCACTGCAGAATTCAAGAGAGATCAGCTCACTCTAGCAGAGAGAAAGAATTTAGGTAAAGGTAACTCTCTTTAAGAGGGAAGAAGCAATTTCCATTTTGGAGGTTCCAAGAGAAGCAAGGATAGTTACAAATAACAAGAACTATATATCAGTAGATTTGTCCGATCCACGAATGACCATCTTTATAGTGCAGTTTTAGGGGTGAGAGGTCCCTTTTCCAACTGGTGCTTGAAATGCATTATTAGTTTTCTTTCTTGGATTAAGCAATGCAATTTTTTAAAAGCACATCTCTTTAAAACAAATATCACCAACTAAAATGCTCAAAAGGGTTGGAGAAGGAACTCAAATGAATAAATAGGGTGAGTTGAACTGGAGCATACATGCCCCAGCCACAGGGAGCAGCAGCTCCCAAACTCCAGCTGATGCTGCCTTATAGGAATATGGATCCAGTTTTCTGCTTTTTTTGGTCTTTCTGATTCTAGTCATTCACCACTCTGCTGCCATACTCACATCTCTAAAACACAAATATGTCCCTGTCACCCTCCTATATTTATTTTCCTTAAAATGTCCCCATTGGTTATAGAAATTTCTAAATTTCATGATCAACGCCTCAGCAGTGAAAACTTTTTGAGAATATAACTTCACCATAAATATATTTATTTACAAATTCTATCCCTGCAGTGTGCTAATGTATTATGGAAATTTTGTAGAAGTGAAAAATGTTCAAGGATAAAATACATAAAGTTGAAAATTATAAAATATATTTTATGCGTCAAAATTTTGAATAATGAGAACAATGTAATTAATTGTTCATTGTAAATGCTTCATTACTTTGAAAATTCTTAGTTTAGTGGGGTTTTTTGATAGAATCATTCTAAAGTCAAGTTGAGAGGATGTTTATTTTGTGTATGGTTTTAGTGACTTGATAGGTTGAAAGAAAGGTGTTCCAAAGACATGGAGATCAAAATAGAAGACATACATTATCGGCTGCACTTTCTATGTATTAGACTCATTTTCCATCCCATCTACCAATTATACAGAAGATGCTGTGGGCATTTGACTAGTAAATTTCCATATTCCACACGTCAATTAGCTGTTTTTGCAAACAAATCAGAGGAGTGGCATTTTTATATTTTGAAAAAATGGGTTCAAAGTCCTCTAAAACCGAGGTTTCCAATCCCTGGGCCATGCTGCACAGCAAGAGGTGATCCAAGCTTCATCTGTATTTGCAGCCGCTCCCCAGCACTAGCATCACCGCCTCAGCTCCACCTCAGCTCATCAGGCATTAGATTGTCATAGGAGCACCGGTCCCTGATGCCAAAAAGGTTGAGGACTGCTGCTCTAGAATACTTCATTTCAGAGGGTTTTTTTTTTTAACACTTTAGAAAATTCTGTTTTCAAGTTTTTAAAGAGTGCAGATATGACAGTTTTTGTAATGACATACTGACAATATTTTAGGCAATAAGATCACATAATAGTAGAAACACTTCAAACACCCATTTTTAAATATTCTTTCTTTCATGTAAATCTCTTTCAAAAAACAATTTCTTTCCTTGCTCATTGTTAAAAATGTCACCTTTACCTGGAAAGGGCAGATTACAGATGTTTACTTTTTGAAAATATCTAATAGCAACAGCTACCTGTCATCACTGGAAAGGTCAGCAAATTTGGAAAACTTGTCTTTTTGTAAAAGAAAATTATATCTCTCATTGTTAAGTACAATGAGCTAGCACAAGACCCTCCGGGTGGTACAGGATCACTTCTCTTCTCGAAAAATATCGAAAGATTCTACCCCTTAAAATTTTATATTCTGCCAGCCCATGTCGATTGCTATATGGCTCATAAAGCTGAAGGAGAATGAGGGGGAATGTCTTTGCAGCCCTCAACATGAGGGAACTCCCACGCCTTCCTCAGGGGACCTGATGCACCCTGGAGACATACAACGGTCTGATGAATGGATAAGTGAGGATAACGATGTTACTCCATTTATTAAATACTAGTTAAGCTTAATTTCTTTGTCATTTTCAAAATGAGAACTAAAAACAGAGACAGGTTCTTTTATTTTTCTCCCCACACCCCAGGGGACATTTGGTGCTTTGGAGACCACTGGCCTACAGAGATCAAGTCCTAACTATTAGCTAATCTTTTCTACTTTCCCCTCCTTCTCTCCCACTTCATGCTCCATCCATGAAAATAACAACTTACTGTGTCCCAGGCATTGATTCGCATCCTTCACATGGATTAATTAATTCAATCTCCACCACCATTCTATGGAATAGATCTTACTGTCATCCCTTTTCACAACTGATAAAACAGAGGCACAGAGGGCTAAACAACTAACCCAAGTTTTCAGTAAGCAGGTGGTTGAGGTGGGATCTAAACCCAGGCAGTTTGATTTCATAGTCTACACTCTTAAGCACTGTGCTATAGCAGCTCCTCTAATATAGAATTATATAAAGTTCTACACACTTGCCATGATCTTTAATTCTTCCAGGACTTTGAGCATACTAATTTTTTTTTTTTTTGCCGGGACCAGTCCTTCAAGATTTAATGCTAATGGCAGAACCTCCAACAGCATTCTCTGACCCAGCAGAAAACATCAGTTGCTACTTTCTCGCATCACTTGGGGTGGCTGCCTTGCTCACAATGATGGTCCTTTCTCTGAGAACTACTCCAATATATAGGGGAGAACATCTGAACCAGGCTGGACTGATCAGATTTCTTCTTCTGGTAGTGGGGATTTTAACTGAGTGACACAAAGACCGGGTGGGATGGGCTAGGGTGGGTGTCAGGCTATCACTGGAAAATAATCCATAAATTGCAGCTCTCTAAAAAGTTCTTGAACTCCCTTTGTTGAGTTCCTCAGAGCCGTTCTATCCTATAAGCTTGGTGATCGAGATCTTCTTTAACTTCCAAAAGATATCCCAGTGTCTTTCACTAACTATCCAGAATTATTTTCATTTCCTTCAATGAATAAAGCCAACTTAACCAACTCACTGAGCCCCTGTAGCATTTTCCCCGCACCTCCATCAGTGCATTTATCCATTTGCACTGTGGCCTGTTGTTTGTTCACGGGTCTGACTGTCCCGGGCAGGCTGTAGGTGCCTTGAATGTACAGGCTGCTTTTGCAAATCTGGACTTCTGGTGCCCAGCACTGTATATGACCCTGAGTGGTGTCAGCCAGCACCTGCCAGGTGAGTGAGCAGAGGGGTGTGTTTTCCCAGGATGAGGCTGACACATTTGGGTGTTTCCCCTGGTTGAGATCCATTCCCTGCCCACTGATATACACAGCCAAAGCCTTAAAAACACTATCTCTGAAAAGAAAATCCAGGTTAGAATCATTAAAAGCATTAAAAAATGACCTTCACCTGCTGAAAGCACAACCATTAACAATGTACTTTGTACTAGAGAGATAATGGGAGTCTTCCACAGGGGGATTAAAGAATGACGAAAATTTATGGTCAATACTCCTTCTTCAAAATTGCTTTATCCCCCCAAGGTGCAAACAGCAGGGTACATACCAGCCCTCCTGAGGCTGAGGCTGGGAGGAGAAGCTCCATACAGAGGGAAGGACTTGAGTCAGGGTTAAGGCCGCATCTAGGTCCTTCTTCTTATCATCTTTGTTATGACAGTCTTGCAAGAGGCTCTGGCATGTCCGCTTCTCTCTGACTAGGAGTCTCCACCCATGGGCAGCCCTGCCAGGACTGACACAATCAACCTTGTGGGTGGGCGAGGGGTGGATCCGACTCCAGAGTTCTGGGTTGTACCTATGAGGATGTGACAAGTACACGAGCCCCAGACACATCTCAATCCCCAGCTCTCCCAAGGACTGAAGGAGGCTCTGTCTTTTCTGACTCATGAGGTCACTGAGTCCCCAAGTTGGAAATTCCTGAAAGGTCATCTTACGCTTGAGCACCTTCTATGACAGGAGATGTGCCACCTCCTGAGGCAGACCACTCCGTCTTGGAGAGCTCTGACAGTCGGAAGGCTCTCCCTTACACTGTTCCCAAATCAAGCTTTTCTTTTCATTGGGGCCCCATTCTAATCAGAGTACATCAAGGGCGAAAGGAGAGGTGGCAGTGTGCCTGAGGTGCAGACAGTAAAAGGGAACATTATCTACAGAGAATAGAAAAACTGTAATAAAACCAACTAAAAGTTGGTCTGCTTTTTACTATCACCATTTACTATCACCACTCGGCAATCTGAATAACGTAAGTGGTAAAATGCTCTTTTAGACAAAAGCTTTTGTTGGTCAAGTTCTAAACAATGGTTCCAGTTACTCGAGTTTTAATAATAATAATATATGTAATAAGCTTCCCTTTAGCATATTGTTACTACTTATCCTTTAATAAATATTGCTTTCTACATGGGCATTAATTTGGAAAAGTCCCGGTGTTATAATTGGCCCCAACACATGCAAACTCAGCTACATGTGTTCATTTCAAGAGTAAATTCTTAAGATTTGGACTCATTCCAGTTTGCCGCAAGCACAGTTCACGTCTCCAACACCTGAGGCACTGCATTACTCTGCATTTAAATCGTAAATTTTTAGAAATAAGCACAGTAATGGTAAAGACAAAAAAAAGTGAGTTACTTCATTGCTGACATTCTACATGACTACTTGAAGTTTTATTTGCATTTAAAAACTAGCACCGTGAAACAGTGAAAGCTGCAAAGTGTAATATTTTTATTTGGTAAGTGCAATTTTTAGTTCTGTTGAATTTGAATAATATCTTTAATATTGAAATTCATCCTCTTTTAATTGTTAATTGTTTTTGAACTAAAGAATTAATCAGGAAAATAAAACTGTTATTATTTACAGTTTTCTAGAGTGCAAAACACTCTAGATATGTTTTCCTTTTTCTCAAAGGCTACAGCAACATAATAAAAATATTAATCCATTACTTTTTTTTTTATCCTGTAGTATTTGTTGTTTTTATACTGGTATGATTTTAAATATATGTAAGACTTCATATATATACAAAGTTTAATAAAAGAAAATTTTCACTGTCTACTTTTCCTTTGTGATCATTGTTATTATTTGTTTCATTTTGTGTTTATTATTATTTTGTTGTATAGAAGAGAAGGTTATTAAAAAGTGGTCCTTTCTGGATGTCAGCTAGAGACACTCCCTGTCTCTCAGCACAGTCCCAGTCCTCCAAAAACGATTCTAATAAAAATGGTTTTGAGTCTTTCTGCCATCCCCACTATGATGATGATCGTTCATCAAATACTTACCGAGTACAAGATAATGTATATGATCTCATTTGATCCTCACCACAACCCTGTGAAGCAGATATTGTTCTTCCTATTTTATGGCTGAGAATACTGGGGCTCAAAGGGATGAATGAACTTGGCCAAATTCACACAGTTGGTATGCAGTAGAGCCGAGATAGAAAGTTAGGTACATGTGACAGCAAAGCCAATAACATGAATGTTCAGTATGAAGAGAGTCACCTCTTTCATTCCAGAAGCTGTACCTGTACTAAAGCTGCCTCTGAACTCATTGGTTTCATATGCAGTCACAACAGACAGAATGAGTCCCAGGAGGATGTTGACTTGAAGCACAGAGGTGGTGTGTGATATCTAGACTTCATCAGGTCTGCAAGGGAAGGAGAGCACTAACATGCTGGGGGTTCCTCTGTGCTATCCCAGTGAAGGGACAAAAACACCCAAGCCCCAAAGAAAAGGCCATGCACAAGTCCTCAACTGCAGACAAGCTCAGTGTCTGGAGAGCCCTAATGCCAGGGAGCAGAAACTGGGGGCAGAGCAGAGGTGACCAGAAAACCAGGAGCGGAGACCGACCTCTACAAGCAAGTCTGTACAGTCAAAAGACGCCTGAAGAAAAAGGCCAGGTGGCTCTGGGAGAGCAGGTATCACCTTGCTAGGCTAGGGACAGTTGTTGGGCTTCCACTATGGGGTCAAAAGCTAGGCTGAAGGACTTCAGATGCCTATGCCACCTCCCTCCACCCAGACTTTTGAGGGAGGCCAGGGAGATTTAACCAGATGCCACCACCAATCTTTCAGGAATTTGGCTCCCTTAAAACCTCATCTCTATACAAAATAACTGAAATCATCTTTCCAAGGCCACTTTCTAGAGGACAGAGAGCTTTGGACAGCCTACTAAGTACATTCTTCTCCCATTATCCCTGAAGCAAGGCAGGCAGATGATGAATCCTTTCCAAGCTGCTGAACAGACTCAGGTCTGAATCAGCTCGTTCTCTCATCCTGGGCTTGGATTGACCTCCAAACCGACCTTTGTCTTTTGAGTCTGAGTTACCTCATCTTAATCATGAACATTTGGCCTCAGTGCAAGACCTGATATGAATTCTTGTTCAAGGTCACATCCTCAGGCCAGTCATGGATCCAGGTTGTTGAGACGTTTAGAGTCCCAAGTAAGAGGTGTTTATGCAGTCAGTGGGGTACTGAGAATCGGTTGAATTCTCCAGCTTCAGGCAATACCAAACAAAGTATGGGCAGATGCTATCTCTTAGGGGCAGAACTCCCCGCCATGGCCAAGAGCAGGAAACTGGGTCTATTTTCTAAGGAAAAGAACTAACAAAACCAGGTGGGAGGCAGGGTCTGGGATAATCAGTCTGGGAATCAGAGGCCTATAGGGGCTCTAGCCCTTCCAGAGGGTTAGAACACTAGGCACATCTCCAGACAGAAACCAGTCCTATACTCTGCTCCAGGAAGGTGGATATAAAGAAGGAATTCATGGGCAGGCAGTCAATTGGTGATTTGTGCACAACCAGGTCTCTGCCTCCAGACCCATGATATTGGGCCATGAGACTGGAATAGATTACACCAGTGGAGATTGGGTTTCTAACATGCAGACCTGGGCAGGACCTGTGGGCTGAGCCTGGGGACAAGTGCTCTGGGGATTCTGGCTGAGCAAGGAAAGGATTGAGAGGTACGTGAACATTCTCAAGCACCCCTCAATTCAGGAAATCAGCATCCTCTCTACAGAGCCTGGCATAATGGGTCAGCCAAGCTTGGACTTCCCCTGCCTGACGTTGCACTTTGCTGGCAATGTTTCTGCCATTTCCTTTAGATTAAATGTGAAGAAATGAGACCATGATGATAAACACTGATTAACCGTAGCCCTAGCAGGGGAGGTAAGTTTCTCTTTCCGATCTCACGTTTCCTCCCTCCCATCCTCCCTCTTCTCTCTCTCTCTCTCTCTCTGAAGAAGCAGTGCTCTTTGTCCTAACCTATGGAACGGTGGGTTAATTGGCTTATAGAACTGCTGAATATGGAACAGAGCCCTAATGGAGATTTAATCAAAGGAGACAGTTGTGTCGAGTGAGGTGTAAAAGCCATCGAAGATGAATGGAGACAGATACAATTTTCCCCCCAGAGTTATTCAGAGCAATTTTAATAAAGTGCAAGTTTAACTATGGAATGGATTGTGTGACTAAGTGTCATTTTGCTGTAGGGCACAGCAGGGCAAGCAAGGGAAGGAGAACTTGGAAAGTCACTTCGAGAATGTGGAGCCTCTCTCTGCCTCAGACAATGGGCATAGGGCCAAAGTTCAATATTCCCATTGGACCTTTTGCCCAGTGGCCCACCTATGGGACTCATTTCAATAATGTTTTCTGTATCTTCTGTGGCTGTGGCCAGTGACTCGGTGGTTAGAGCAGAAGGCTCACTAAGCCTAGGTCATGGCTATGATTTGAGGCTCATAGACCCAACCATTTACTGGACATCTCAACTTAGATCTCTGTATCTCCCCTTGCCAATCCCTCTACTCCTCCTACAATTCTCAACTTAGTTGTCACTGGGGAAAGTCTTCCCTGAGTCCCTTAGATACTCCTCCCTACATTTCTCTAATGACCTATTTACCATGCAATTTCATAATTACCTTTTTTATATGTGTCTACTATTCCCACTAGACTGTGAGATTCCTGAAGCATACACATACACACATACACACACACACATACACACACACAATCCATTTACTGAGATTATCTTAGACAAGCTTCTTTGCTCAGCAATAGGGTGTAGACATCTTTCCATATCAATGCGTGTGGCTCTGTAACAAGATCTTTAACAGCTGCACTATATTCCTTTGTATGAATGTCACATAAATTATTTAACAAATCCCATGTCTTTTTCTGCTATCAAAAACATTATTGAAGGGAACAGTCTCATATATATGGTTTTGAATTTTTTTCCAATTAACCCTTTGATAAATTCTTACCAAGAATATTGTTGAGGTGAAAATTTTGATACATATTTTAAGCTGCCCTTCAAAAACAGAGAAGTGTGCTAATGTACTCTCCCTCAAACAGAGAATCTGTTTCCCCACATCCTTTCTAAGAATTGTCAATCATGCTCATTTTTGCCAATGTAATGGATAAAAGTTGATATCCCATTTTTGTTAAATTTGACAATTTAATCATTCAAGAAAGGCCTCATCTAAGGTGATGTTCATAACTATATGTCTTGGCAGGACCATGAGAAATTCCAAAAGCCTATGTTGGGGAGAAAAGAGTTTTTTGAGGTTTTTCTTAGAGAACAACCCAAACAAGAGAGCTAGCTCCTGAAGGAAGAGGCTAGCATACCAAACCATTAAATCCAGATGTAGTTAGACATGGTCTGGTTCACATAATATCATACCCAAAGGAACTGGGTGAGTTTTCTAGATGGCAGCATTTCCTGGCATCTGACCAGCATCTAAGTCATAGATCTGAGAGGGGCATCTGAATAAGTGTGAGGGCCCGCAGGTGTCATATGCAGGTCAGAAAGATGCTGTGTCTTACGTGTATGATATATAAAATACATAAGATAGAGACATAAGAAACCTAGACAACAGCTCTAGAGTAAAATCAGGAACCAGGGAGCTGGACAGGGCAGTTAGACTCAAGAAGCAGGCTAATGAGGCTGCTGTCTGATGTACCCTTGGGCACCCAGAGAGCTAAATATCCCTGTGCAGTGAATGCACAAAATGTAAAGGCACATATTAATTTGACTCCCTACTAAATGGTGAGCAAGGGGCTCCCAATGACTTTCCAGGCTGAGTCCTCACTGGCTCAAGGGCCAGACAAGTGGTGCAGCAGTAGCAGTAGACTGATCCTGACAACTGGATCTACCAAACAAAAAGCAAGGAGATACCTTCCCCAGAAAATATATAGATGCTCTCTTCCAACAAAAATCTTTTCTAGTCTAGAGGTGGGAGCGAGCATGGGCACAGCCATGCTTGCCTCACAGAACAAAGATGAGGAGGCCAGATTCAAAAAGAAACTAAGTTGAGCTAATGTTATTCCCACATTGATTGGCATGAAGTCAAGGCTCTGTTCCTAGGTTAGCAATGACCAGAGGAGATCTCAATGAAATCCAAGGAAGATACCTGACTTGGAGTAGAGCAATGTTTGGCACACAAGGAGCCTAGGCCATCTCAGGGACTCTGGCTAAGCAGACTGATTCTTGGGCTAGATCCAGATGGTGATTTCAAAATCACATCCATGAATGAAGTCAGATAAAGTCCAAGCATTTCTTACATCTAAGAGGTAAATGTGGAGTTTGGGAATCAAAGTCAAAAGTCAGGGGCTGAGTAAACAAATATGCAGAGCAAGAAGCAAGAAACAATTAATGAGCTGATGCCAGAGGGCTAAGAACTTTGCTGTCAACAAGAGTGAGATGATCAGAGCACCTTGTTAAAGGTCTCATAGGGTAGGGGAGTGTGTGCTGGCCTAACTTAAAGGCCCAGACTCAGGCAGATGTTTGCTGCCATTCTCATCCTCAGTTGCTGGGGCTGAGCGTTAGTGGTCAGCTCTCAATATAATGAGAGAAGGTGATGAGTAACTTTATTAGCTGTATTATCACCTACAATGTTACCAACTCTCCCTTTGCTGCAGATGTCGAAGCCACTATGGGTCTGTTTAGATTTCAACGTTCTCATCTGTGCTGGGAAAGGGCAGGGAGGATGCTGTGTGCCTCTGTGTAAAGCCCTTTGGACAGTATCTCACATACAATTAGTGCCATATAACTGTTCGTATTAGCCATTCTTATTGTTCACTCACGTCAGCTGGCCAAGGATTATGACCCAAACTGAGTAAGCAGAAAAAGCCGGAGACATCCTGGTTATATCTCAGTTGTTTATTTTGATAAAAAATAATTTATTAATTTTTATGTAGTAATACTGGTAATGGCTGTAAACTACTGAGTGCCTATCATGTGTTAAGCACTATAAAATTCCATTTAATCTCCATATTAATCTTGTGAAATCCATGTTACTACCCCCACTTGACAAATGTAGAATCTGAAGCTCAGAAAGGTTAACTAACTAGCCCGAGGTCACAAAGCAGTAAGCAGAGGAACTCGGATTGCACTCCATTTCCGGTTGGCTCTGATTTGTATACACTTTTGTTCTTTCAAGTAATAGTTCAAAAGTAAATGAGAAGAGTCCTGGCAAAGTCTACCTCCAGTCTGGGATTCCTTAGACATTATCGTAGCTTCTATTCTTTGCTCATAATTGTCTCTTCCTTCTCTATCCTTGTCATGCTCTCCTGTAGGCAGCCCTACTTCCTGCCCCTTTGACTTAAGGCTAAGTCAGCTGACTTGTTTTGCCCATTTGTGTGCCAGCAGATCTGACTTACCCCACATCTAAGCAGAACATTTCAGTAGGCTCCCTGGTTTACTTCTTTCTCCCTTAAGCTTCTGCCCTCTGCCATGAGAACAGCATGCTGCAGGTAGGGGCTGCCCCTTCAGCCAGGTCCCAGAATAAGAGGAGAACCATGAGCTGAGCCAAGCCCACCAGAGCCCAGAAGAACCCCACATACTACTGCTGACCAGCAGTCCTCACATAATGTGAGCAGGAAATAAATGTTTGCTCTTGTAAGCCGTTGAGATTTGGCAGGAGGGAGTGGAGGTTGTTACCACAGCAAAAGCTGGCTAATAAGGACATGGTCCCAGGGGCAGGGGTATAGACCATTCAAAGGAAAAGATAATCCAAGCTTGCTGCTTTGCAAAATACTAATCCTTCTGGTTGTAAAGGTGGGCTTTACACCAGTCTGCTGCATATTTGCACGTAATTGGTGATTTAAATATGTTCTCTAAATTAAAAATCAAAATAATGAAGCCACAGAGGACTCAGGGACATGAGGGAGATAGGAGAAATTGGTCAAGCTCTTTTGAATTTTCCTTCCATGGTGAGAAAAGACGGTGGGTGGCTCCAGCAGATACAGAGAGCAAACCCAAGTTGAAACCATTTTCCCTGGAGAAGAGCAAATCTACGGAAAGGGCTTTCCTGCAGGGAGACTGGAGGGAGATACCACGAGAGCCTGTGTAGCCTGTGTAGTTGGATCCCATGGTGTCCTGGCGGCCCCTACGATAAACAAGACCTCTCGTGTGACAGATACTGTGTGACGCTCCCAGTCTCCCCAGCAAGAGTAGGAACCAAGCATAGATCCCTTAAATTCTGTCTGGGATCTCTTTCACTAAGACAAAGTATCCAGCAAATAAAGCTTTCGGTCCCAACGTGACACTTATCAGGGGACTGGCAGTCATCTTTATGGAGCCCCCTGTGTTCATTTGGGTGCTGGAGGTGACCTTTTCTTTGCTGTATTGTGCCAAAAGGTGCTTTTGGGGGGTGGGGTGGATGGAGTGAGTGAAGATGACTGCTGTCCAATTCCACTGCCAAGCCTGCTCTTGAATTCCTCATAACCCTGCACGTTGGTGCCCCTACCTCTTCCAGGCACCACTGAGCAGGACTTTGGAGAGGGCAAGAGTTCCTGGGGTCTCTGTGACAAGGAGAGAAAGGAAATGCCGAGGCCACTCCATCTGGCCTCTCTCATTGGTCCTAGGCCAGCGAAGAGCCAGGAAAAGGCTGTCACACCGCTAAGGTGTTTCCATGGCAACAGCAGGCAGCTCTGTTCTTTAGGTGGAGTTAGTGGAGGAGAGGAGGGGAGAAGGGCAGGAGATGATGGGAGAGGCGATGAAGTAGGAATGGGGTAGGGGGCGATGTAAGGAGGAGAGGGAAGAAGAGGAATGGAGAGGAAATGTCCAAGGAAGAGAAGGAGAGTCAGAGAGGAGGGGAGAAGGAAAAGAAACAGGAGGAAAATAAGAGGAAGCACATGGAGGGGAAGAAAAGGAAGGAAGGGACAGAGGATTAGAGGGTAGAATGAACGAAAGAAAGAATGAGAACGGCTTGTATTCCCTGCTTCATGCCACAGAGGTGATAGTGCCCACCACCTTGGGCACCATGTTCCCATCCCCAAGGAACGCCCTGCTGGCTCCGCATGACATGGTGTCAAAGGACAGAACATATCCCAGGAAGACCTGGGTTTGAGTCCCACTTTGTCCTCTAGGAGCTTTAAGGGGAGATAATAAGAAGTTTCGAGAACAAGTTTCGGCCTCTGATAGACCCTGCCTCTGGCCACATGAGCTTGAGCAAGTTATTAAACTTTAAACTTCAGTTTTTGTGTCTTTTTTTTTTTTTTAAGAAAAAGGAAGATAATAACACTTTATGAAGTTGTGAGAATTAAATAAGATAATGCACATAAGAGCTTTAGTGGGTTTGCGGCGCATGGTGAGCACTTAACAGACGTTTTATTATTTTGTGTGTATGACTTGGTCATCACTTAACCTTTCTGCACCTCCATTTCTTCATCTGTAAAACAGAGATAATCTCCACCTTGGAAGATTTTTTAAATGTACTATTTTAAGTACTCAGTAAATGTTAGCTATTTAAATTAACTTCTTAATAACAAGAGTAAACATTATGTAATGCCTGGTCCTTTTTTCAAAGTACATTCTCCATTGTCACTTCATTTAACACTTGAAATGACTGTGTGCAGCAGACAGGGTCGTATTATTTTCCTTATAATCCCTGGGGTGTAGCTGCAAGCACTGTGCTGAGTACTTTACATCCATCACCTCATCAAATTCTAAAAATAATGTTCAGCAGTTGAGAAAACCAAGGCACCAAGGAGTAAAGAAATTTGCCTGCCACTTGCTAGTAGGTGTTAGATCTTGGATTTAAATGCAGAGTGGCAGGCACAGGTAAAATAACTGATTTGAAACCATTCATTTAACTCAGCATTTTTGCCTCGAACAAAGACTTCTGATTTGTGCTTATGACTGCAGAACAGAGTGGAGGTAAGAAGTCTTAGATGTTGAGGGAATCTCATCCACATGAGACCCCTCCTAGGACATAACTGGCAGACCCTGGTTATTGGGCAGACTCCTTTGGGACTCCAACAGCTTG
>NW_011888817.1:10889033-10913527 GCF_000151845.1 Pteropus vampyrus
ATTTCAGACAAAGGTTGGATTAATACCCAACACTCTCCAGGTAATTCACACAAAGATGACCTCACAGTTGTGTTCCCTAACTGTCCCCAAGGTCAGCCTGAGAGATAAGCATCCCCAGAGTAGAGTGGACTTGGACACAGGACACCACTCTACACATCCATCTGTCCTGATGCCTTTGGTCAATGGTAAAAGCTGTCATACTCTGAGGCCCAGACACGAGTCCTTCAATTGTGCCCAGTTCTGCTGGGACTAATGAAGGTGTGGGAGGTGGGGAGGAGGGCAGGGTTTCTCGTTGTAATTGTAATACGCCTTGGCACTGCACAAAGAGCTTTCCCTTTGTAATTATCATTGAAGGTGCCCACCCACCCTGACGGTCACCTGCAGACAGTCCACTTATACACAGCTCTGGCTTCCTACTCCTGTTTACTCGCAGATGTTTTCTGGAGACTGAAGAGTGTATCCTTGGGAAATGAAGCTCCAAGAGTAACCCTCGGACAAGGAGACATAGGAATTGGTGAATAAATAACCCAGCTTCATCACCCCTCAGATGGAAAATTCCAGCGTATGTTCTAACGGTTCATCAGAGAATACCCAGCAGGACTGGGCCCTCGTCACCTACAGCGGTAACCCACTCATAAACTCACCCCTTATTGGTTTTACTTCCTCCATTGTCTCACTCTTCTACACTTTCATGGTCCTAATTGAGATCGACCACCAAAATAACTTCTCGTATCTAAATCTTTGTTTTAGATGGGGGACGAGCTAACACAGACCTCAAAACCTTGTAGAGGTAATCTTCATTTCTCTCAGTATTGGAGTTTGTTTCCCAAACATCTATTTTTTGCCAAGGACAGTGTTAGGCATTGAGAATACATACATGGTCCCTGCGTTCATGGAGCTTATATTTTAGATTAAAAGATGATGTTAAACAAATCGCCACACAAATAAATATAAAGTTATTGTGGCAAGTGCTAGAAGTGAAGATTACCTGGCCTCTGAGAATGTACAATAGGCATATGTGACCTAGTCAAGGAGGCCAGGGAAGTCTTCCAGGTGGAAGTGACACTGTAGTTGAGATCAGAAGAAAGAGTAGGATATAATAAGGAAAAGGGAAAGGGAAACATTTCAAGCAGTAAGAACAACTTGAATGAATGATGAAAGTGAATTAAACAGAGGTTAAGGTCTCACATATATTAAGTGATTGAAAGAGGATTTGATTTCCGGCTTATCTGACTCCAGTGTTATACTCAACAACCGGAATGGAGACGGGCATGTAGGAGTGGGAGGTGACTTGTTGCTCTCATTATTCATATTATGAAAGGATTAACTACAAGCTTCCTTTAAATAGAAAACTCCCGTGGGACATTTAACAATTAACTCAATCACAAAAGAGGGAGTTACAAATTTAGGTGAATGTATCTGTTGGGAATAAAAGGGAAGTATCTGAAAGTGTACAAGGTAGATGCACCAAAACTGCTGAGAGGTTGAGCATCTTCCCAAGCCTATTTCATAGCATCTAGCACCAAGGTAACAACAGCCTTCAAAAGAAGACCTAGGGAGGGGAATGAGGTTTTCCTGAGTGACTGAGCGATGAGAAGGCAGTGATCTCTGGATGTCTCTTTAATCTCAAAGCACAAACTCAAAGAGTGTACTACCAGGGAAAAATAACACTCTGGAATGGGGGAGGTCATTTTCATTTCTAGTTAGTTTGTAAATGCATATGAAAGACCTATAACTCCTATAGTAACAACTCCTATAAATAAACAAACAAACAAACAAACAAACAATGAAACTATCAAAGAGCAGTAGGTCCAAAGAAGCCTTAATAAACTGAATTCCAGAAGGGAATGAGCAGAAAGTAATTGTGGCTTCCATACCTGAAGGCAAGAACCTTTTCTTATGTTCTTAATAGAGAATCAGGTCTGCCAGAGACAGAGAGAATTTTCAGGGATAAATAGAAATCAGCCAAATGTGATAAGGCAGAAAATATTGGAATCTGGTAAGAACTCCAAACACAAAGATAAGTTACTTGGTCCCATTTGGGGATTTTGCTGACTAGCTGGCAGAGAAAATGCATCTGGAAAATAGAGAAATTTTGATAGCCTTGTGGTCCTTGAAATTTGGGAATTTAATCCAAAAATGATTCAAGTTTACTTGAAGTTGCAGCCCAACTCCCTTACTGGTGAAATCCAATATATCAAATAGATTGGTCCCTTGGGAAGTTAAAGATTCAGATAAAAGGCAAAACGATAAGTCTTCAATACCATTTAAAACAAGAAGTAAACTTAATTTTTCCTTTATTTTATTTTTATTTTTTTTATTTTTTATTTTTTTTAAATGCCAGTTTATTTTTTTCATACTATACATACATAATTTTTTTTTCAACTCTTAGTGAAATCTAAATTTTATCACGGAAAAACCTTGTGTTCTCTGAAATAAATCGATAAATACTTACACTATACACACACATCCATACAGATATATACCTAAAACTTATAATTTGGTATCCACTGTTTTTATGTGCAATATCTGGCATGCAATAAAAAAATTACAAGACATATGAAAAAGCAGGAAAATGTGCTGCATAATCAAGAGAAAAACAGTCAGTAGAAGCAGACTCATAAAAGACCAATAGAAGGTACAGAAGAGATGCTTAGGAGTTGGTTATTTACATGTGCAATAAAGGCAACGTCTCCATACCCGCAGGAGAGAAAAGAACATCTAAGAACAAGTTCAAAGGGACCAATCTCTTTTTTCTTTCCAACAGAGTGTTGAAGCTGGTACAACACAGGAGCATGTAGATGGTTGTAGTTGTACCTCGGCAAGGCACATGGCAAGGTCACAATGCTGTCCTTGGGAAAGAGCTAATACAAAGATAGTGCATCCATCAGCAGCTGGGTAAGAGTTAGAATCTTCTTACTGAGCTCATTGCATAGCTCTGTCTCACTCATCACTTCAGGACGGGCCCAGAAGACCTCATGAATCAATTTATGTAAGACAGAAATTAGGACTATTTTATGGATAACTCTGAGCAGTGGTATACTGGTAAATGTTTAACACTGGCTTTTCAGGAGGAAACAAAGCCTAGACTTGTCAATTTCCATAGTGTTAATATTCCCACCTTGGCTCATTTCAAGGTACCAACATAATGAATGGTTCTCAATAAGGAATTGGGAAGAGACTCCCACTGGCACATGATTATATAGTATTTCCATCATAAAGATACAATTAACATAAATAAATAAGTACAAGAGCATAGATAATAGTAAAAATATACTAAATATTATGTTAAGTATAATTAGAAATTAGACAATTAGAAATGGATGAATTTGAGTATTTATTACTTTCGTTTATAGACATAATTAATTACAAATTTATATGTATAATTTATTTTTTTAAATAGCTGTATTTCATCACCAATTTACAGAATTCCTGAAAATTTAATGATTCGCTCTTGTGAGCTGGTGTGAACTGGCTCAGCATATCACTGACTCTGTGCCACCTCTGGTGACCTCATTCAGCCTTTACTACCTGTCTCTGACTTGTTAGAAAATGTTTTTCTTTTCATTGGCCTGTACTAAAGGAAGGAAACCAGAGGCTCTACGTAGATGAGAGACTTGTCCAAGATCATCATGCTAATGTGGACAACACTGGCACAAATAAAAACAATGGCTAAAATTTAGGGTTGCCTACCCCATGTCATGTGATAATGCATGTGATAAGCATTTTTACCCAATTCATTTAATTCTCACCGCAACCCTATGAGATAGGTTTTATAATTATTCTCCCTTTTAGATTAAAACAACAACAACAATAATAATAATGACTCCAGAGATGTTAAATAATTTTCAAGTTTACACAGCCGGGAGTATTGAGCCAGGATCCAGACCCAGACAGTCCACCTCCAAAGCACATGATCTTAACTATTAGGTCCAGTACCTCAGGTTCTCTAACTTTGCCCCACACTGTCGCCCCCGCCATTTTTTAACTAAGATAAAAGTACCTGCTTACTTCGATCATGCTTAACTTTCCTATGTTCATAGTGGAACATTCCATGCCTTTTGCTAAGAACACATTAGGACCAGGCTTTCTTGATTTTCCAATGGGGAGGAGATATTTGTTCCAAGTCACCATAATCCCTTAGTGACCAAAGACCTCCACTTTCAAAGAGATCAAAATTGAGATCTGGAATGGAACCCAGAGCCATAAGACAAGTTCCTTGCTTTGTGGAGCTGGACTATAAAACGCATGATATTTATTCATTATCTGATATCCTTATTTATTCATTCATTCATTAAATGTTTATGAAGAACTCATAGTATGAGGGTCTAAGACTGTGTAAACTATTAGACAATACCAGAGCAGTTTTTAGGACCCACAAGCCTTTTAAAGGTTCATGAAAATATTTGAGAGCTAAAAATAATTAATATCATCACCATAACACAAAGGATACAAAATTAGATCAACAAACATCTACTTGAAAGTCTGCAAAGTATAACCTTATGACAACCTGTCAACTGCCTTTCAACACGACTCCTATATAGTTACATAAAAAGTATATTTAATGTGGCAGTGGCATTATCATATATTTGATTTTAAACAAGGCTGGCCTCTAAAACTAATAGTACCTTAAGCCTATGAAGATCATGAAACAACTTAGAGGTGCTAAGGAAACAAAGATGCATAAGACCTAATCTCCAGCTTCAAGGGAGCCTAATCTTATGTTTTGTTTGTTTACTTGACTATTTTTATGTTCTAATCATGAGTTCCCGGAAGGCAAGAATTTTGTCCTGCGTTTTTGTTGTTAAACTTTATATTCCCTTGACCTGGAGCAGGGCTGCATTTAGAATAGTATCTAATGTGTTGGCTAGACAAACACAATCAGGTTAGTACTGTGATCTATAATCTAAATTTTGAGCAATCCACAGAGACCTAGAAGTCATTTTCTTGCATCCTCTTGCATGCTTGTGAAACACACACACACACACACACACACACACACACACACACACACCCTCCACTCTTACCCACTAAACTTCATGGATGCAAGGAGATGAGAAAATCAACATTAGCGAGTAGCTACAAAGTGCCAGCTACTGTGCTCAGTACTTTTCATACATCAAATATTCAACATGTAAACATCCACCATGCCCGCTACATTGCAGTAGGCATTGCAGATAATTAGAATTTGCAGTCATTTTTTTCTTGAACTGTCTGTGCTTTTCCCATCTTCTGTTTGTGATCCCTTTTGCATATCCTCTTGCATGCCAAGTGCAAGACGCATGATCCTGAAGGGGAGTGACAATTGCAGGCAGATTATAAAACAAGCGGGAAGTAGTCACCAGAAGAGGGGCTAAATTTCTTGAAATTCATCCCGCTGCTCACTTAAATGAAATGTTTATCTCTCCCACACTTATCATCAGTTCATTTGGATTCCTGAACCAATCTTGTCACTTCGGGTTGCTTTAATGACTTTCATTTATGCAAGCTCAAGGCTGCCACTTCTGAGCTGCTTGTCCACCACCAAGCCCCCTTAGCTTTCCTCATTCTCACGAAGCCAAAACATTTCCATGGTCCAGAGAAATCACTCTGTGGGGAGCTGCATTACTCTCATGTCAGCATTCCATGAACTGAAAGTGATTTTTTCAGAGGGATGGACTTAAAGCTGCTCAAAGCGCAAGAGAAAATAAATAGGACTGTGAAGGTCTCAGAGACACGGGGAAATGGTCAGAGGCCTAGACTCCATCTGCACTATTTCAGATTTGACCCACACGGCACTACAGGATTAGTTTGAGTAATGCGGTTTTGTAAAACAGTTGCTTAGCATTACATAAATAAGAACTATTGAGGGCTTTTGCTTCCTTGACTTGAAGGTTAACTTTTTGAATTTTGCATTCATTAGCACTAATTAGGTTGCCAGGCACTGTGCTAACAGACTTCTGTTCATTTTCTCGATTGAGCCCATCAACAAACTTATGCAGTAAATATGAATGTTCCCATTTACAAATTAGGGAACTACGGTTCAGGAAAGTCAGGTGACTTGCCCAAAGTCACATCTCTCATAAATAATCTTAGGCTGGATGAGCAACTAGTTTGTCTTTCTCCAAAGATTTGTTTTTAACACTTAGCAAATATTATTGAGCCCCTTTGTAGGGCCAGAGGGAACAACAGACACACAAACTTGTAAATTCCAGATAATGTGTGAAATTGCTGTAGAAGAGATATAAACAGGGTTCCGTGGGAGTACGAGGTGGGGGAGGAGTAGAAGGAAGGAACAGAGGGGCTTCACAGAGGAGGGGGCAGTTGAGCTAGGGCTTAGTGCTGAAGTTTGAGTTTGCCAGATGGAGAAAAAAGGAAATGGCATTGGAGGCAGAGGGAAGAGCACACGCAGTCGAGCTGAATGTGGGGTAAGGACCTGGAATGTTTGGAGAATGAACAAGGGTGGGGGGGGGCGTGAGAATGGCTGGGATCCAGGGTAAGTGAGAAGATCTCAGAAGACAGGAAGCTGGAAAGGTAAACCGGAGTTAGAGTTTGGAAACCATGGTGATTTAGGATAAGCAGACATGATAGAGGAAGGGATTATGGCCGACAAAGAAGAAACAAGAGAGGGGGCGCTGGTATGGAGGCAACTGGAAGAGTCCAAATAAGAAGTGGTGAGTCGGCCTGAACTAAAGCAGCTACTGGGGAGATGGAAAGCTTTGGGGAGTGGCACTGGCATCTCAATGTACATTTTAAAATTTGCCTGGGAAATGATCTAAAAGGGTCAGAGACCCACCTCAAAATAATAGAATTCTCTACATCTGGAGTAAGACCCTATAACCTGCATTTTAACAAGCACCCCAGGAGATTCTGATGCAGATGCTGTGCAGATAACTCCTTGTGAGATATTCTAGGACAAACAAGCTTGGTGATGGATTGGGTATGAAGGTGAGAAAGAGGGAAGGGTTGCATTTCCGTGCCCCTTCCTTGACATTTATGTCCCCAATTTCTTCTGATAACTGTTTGATTTTCTTCTGGAAAGTGCCTTTTTCCCTACACTCGGTCCATGTGGTTTGTGTAGAGCCCCAGGTGACCAGGCCTAAGCTAATCAGTTCCTCACTCCCTACTCAATCAGGGATGGGCAGATGACTCAATCAAAGCCAGTTCTGAGACAACTGGGAAAAGAAGCAAGTAATCTCCCTTGTTGGCCTTGAACCTGGCAGGATGAGATGCTGCAGCTGCTTCACCCAGGTAGAACTTGAGAATAAAGCCAAAAGAAGGCAGATGTGAGAGATGGAAAAAAACAAAATTTTATTTTTATTGTTTGGGTTCTGAATCCAGCCATGTCTAAAATCGGTTTACCTCTAAACTTTTCATTACCTGCACCTACAATTTGTTGGTTTGCAGTTGTTTTTTACTTACCTCATCCTGTGTTGGGTTTTCTATCACTGACAAAAGGAAAACTCTGCTGACCACTTTAAGAAAATCTGATATATAAAAATCCTACCTTACAAATCAGATAAAGAGCTGATTACTTCTATTAAAAAGGGATTCACTCACAGCTTCCTTTGAAGAGAGTGCCTCCCTAAGGTTTGAAGTGTAGAATTTGATTTATTAAATTTGATTTACACATGACCTTTCCAGGAAGACAATCTTAAATGCAAAGTAAGAACTGCTCAACCAAGATAATTGCTCTCAAAGCCACTCTAATGTGACTTTCTGGGGCCCATCAGGGTAGCTCCCCAAGAACCAGCTTCCTTGCCTTACCTTTTGGGGTCTAAATTTGATTTCACAGCTCCCTGGACCTCATGGCTGTAAAATTCTACCTAGCAGCAGCAGGACTGGGTCTAGCTGCTACACAAGTCTGATCCAATGTACAAGTCATCCCCAACTATAAGGTGGTGGTATTTATGTTGTTCTTCTTAGACTCCTAATGGAAAATGAGCTCCAAATGTGATTCTTTAATGTACTAATTAATATACATATTATTATTTATTAGTAGTGTAGGTGGAAAGGCTTCCTGTTAAAGCGTGTGTTTCTCTGAGTGGACAGTAAATGCGTCACTGGGATTTCTATAGATAGATGATCCCTTGCTGTTGAGGCGTAAAGAAATTTTTGCACAGTCCCAGCTCAGTGTTCGGGGCAAAGCAAAGGATGTCTTCTACATCTGCATGGGCCCCGGCTGAAGCTAGGGATTGGCCTCACTCTTCTCATTGCTGAGAACATGGTAGAGGCTCATTGCATTGATCTTCGTTAGATGATTCATTGATTAGATCGCTATTTGGAGAAGTCTGAAAAGAAGATCTTAGTCATGGGGTCTGTCTATTATGGGGAAACGTCATTCCTTTTCTGGGAACTCCTTTATTCTGAAACTCAGTGTTAGGAGAAACAGAACGCATTCCTCACCTGGGGCAGCAGTAACATCCCTGAGTCTCCAACATAAAACTCAGAGGTCTAGAAGTGCAATTTTTCAGCTCCGATCTTTAAGTTGCTCCTCTTCCATCTCGGGGCTTTTGTAAATGCCTTTATTTCCAACCTAGCAAGCCTCTTTCATTTTCTCCCCTAATCCATTATAGGGAGCAGTAAAGTCAGATTTTTCTTTCCAGCCCAGGGCAGGTTCCTTGTTCCCTTTCTTGCCTCCCAAGGTCTCATTTTTCTCTCTAGCTTCTCTTACTCCTACTTTTAAACCAGTCAGGGCTTGCTCCCCCTCCCTCTCTCTTGCTCTTGTTCTGCCTTTGGAAGCACCAGAGGGCTAAGCTAATCATACAGCTTCATTCACAGCACATATCATCAGCATTTGCTTCTTTAAGGTTCTGCTCTTGGTAGAGTTTGTCTCACTATCTTTCCCCTTCATCCCTACTCCATAGTCCCATTTCCTGTAAGCACTTACTATATTGTGCTTGGTAAAAGCCCTTGGATAGGAATATATTCATGAAAAATCTGTAATATTTCTTTGTGAATAAATTTGTTTTAAGTGTACATAAGTGGCAGTGTGTTACAGATTTCATGCTGTTTCTTTTTTTCCTTCTTCACTCTTTTACAGTTCTAGTCATGTTGCTATGTATACGCCCCATTTTGTTATTCTAACTTTTATATTATATTCAATAAATGCATCCTCTACATTTTGCTTATCAATTTTTTATTAATATATAGCTAACATACAGTACTATATTCATTTCTGGTGTAAACATAGTTATTCAACATTTATATATCTAACAAAGTAACCACCATGAGAAGCTTAGTAATAATTTGTCACCTTACAAAGTTATTATGATATTATTGATTATATTCTCTATGCTGCACATTACATCCACTTGACTTATTTGTTTTATAACTGGAAGTTTGTACCCCTTATTCCTCTTCACCATTCCTCCCTCCCCTTTCCCTTTTGGTAACCATCTATTTGTTCTCTATATCTATGAATCTGTTTCTGTTTTGTTTTGTTTGTTTTGTTTTGTTATCCACATATAAGTAAAGTCATGTGGTATTTGTCTTCTGTCTGACCTTTTTTTCCTTAGCATAATATCCTCTAGGTCCATCCATGTTGTTGCAAATGGCCAGATTTCATTCCTTTTATGACTGAGTAATATTCCATTGTCTATTTATAACACGTCTTTATTCATTCATCTGTCAATGAACATCTATGTTGCTTCTATTTCTTGGCTATTGTAAATAATGTTGCAATGAACATAGGAATGCTTATCTTCTCAAATTAGTGTTTTTGTTTTCTTCACATAGATATCCAGAAGTGGAATTGCTGGGTCATATGATAGTTCTTAATTTTTTGAGGAATCTCCATACTGTCTTCCACAGTGGCTGCACCAATTTGCAATCCCACTAACAGTGCATGAGGGTTCTCTTTTCTCCACATCCTCTCCAATACTTATTTTTGGTTGTCTTTTTGATAATAGTCAATCTGACAGCTGTGAGGTGATGTCTCATTGTGGTTTTGATTTGCATTTCCCTGATTACTAATGATGTTGAGTATCTTTTCATGTGTCTATTGGCCATCTGTCTGTCTTCTTTAGGAAAAATGTCTATTCAGGTCCTCTCCCCATTTTTAAATCTGATTATTTCTTTGTGATGTTGAGTTGCATGAGTTTTTATATTTTTTATATTAACCTCTTATTGGATATATCATGTGCAAATATCTTCTCCCGTTGAGTGGGATGTCTTTTTGTTTTGTTGATGGTTTCCTTTACTGTGCAAAAGCTTTTTAGTTTGATGTAATCCCATTTTCATTTATTTTTGTTTTTGTTACCCTTGCTTGGGGAGACATATCCAAAAAAACATTTCTAAGACCAAGAGAAAAGAGTTTACTGCCTATCTTTCCTTCTAGGAGTTTTGTAGTTTGGGGTTTGAGTTTACATTTCTATATGATGTAAGAAAGTGGTCCAGTTTTATTTGTTTATTTATTTTTGCCTGTAGCTGTCCAGTTTTACCAACACCATTTATTGAAGAAACTGTCTTTACCCCATTATATATTCTTGCCTCTTTTGTAGTATATTAATTGATCATATAAGCATGGGTTTATTTCTGGACTTTCTATTCTGTTCCTTTGATCTATGTGTCCATTTTTGTGCCACTACCACACTATTTTAATTACTATAGCTTTGTAGTGTAGTTTGAAATCAGAGAGTGTCATATCTTCAACTTTATTCTTTTTTCTCAAGATTGCTTTGGGTATTCATGGTCTTTTGTAGTTCCATACAAATTTTAGAATTATTTGTTCTAGTTCTGTTTAAAATGCCATTATTATTTTGACAGGGAATGCACTGAATCTATATATTGCTTATCAGTGTCTTAGTGAGAAGCATCTTAATTACCTAGAACTCACTGCCATCATTAATGATGCTGCTATAAACATCTTTGACCATTCCAAGATAAAGCTGTGCCTGAAGTTTTCTGGGTGTATACACAAGAATGAAGTTGTCAGGTCACAGAGGATGTTCATATTTAATTTCACTAAATAGCTCTAGAATGGATATACCCAAATTAAGGTCTTTTCTCTTTTGTCTCTGGGCTCTTCCAACCATATGGCAAGTATTTTCACTTGCAATTCTCAATTTTCACATTATTTTGTTTGAGTCTTGTGATAAACTTTTTGAAATAAATAAAGTAGCTAGTGTTGCCACTCTACATTTGAAAAAGATGAGGTTGCAATGCTGCGCTTGATGCAGTCTGTGCTAGAAACCAATAAGCTAAAATCTGGGTCCAGTCTATGTCCCAACAAAATCATGAGAAAGAAATTGAAATCAACTCCTGGGGGAGGGGCATTAGTAGATGCAAAGGTCCATCTCTAAATTAGTGGTTTTCTACCGGGGCTGTATGTTAGAATACCTAGGGAGTATTCAATAAATACTGATGCTCATGCCTTGCCCAAGACCAATTAAATCACATTCTCTGTGGGTGGGGCATTGCATAGGCATTTTAAGAGCTCCTGAGTTGATTTTAATATGCAGCGAGGGCTAAGAATCCTTCCCTGACTAAGGGGCCAGGCTTAGAAGGAGAAGCAAATGGCCTTTTATCACTAAGCACATCGGTGTGATGATTTAGACACCTGATGGCAAAGAGAAGTCCTGGAGTTAAAATACATATAGAAATGATGAGAAAGGGGACTGTTACTAGTATCGTCCACCATTCAATAGAGATATAACCCGACAGGAACCGGCACTACTAGTTCAAGACCGGAGGGGATTGAATTACAGAGAATATTTTAATTCATGCCTAATAATTAGAAACTCAAAACTTCCAAATGATGAAATAATTACAGAAATATATGAAACTCTAAGGCCATTATCAAGACTGTCACGGATCATTACCCAGACCTAGTGAGCACCCAGCTGACAAACCTGCGCCTCCGGTGCCCTATCCAAGGTGCTGAAGCCCACCATGCTTATTACTGGCTCCTCTCTGTCAGCGGGAAGCCGATTCCCTGGAGCACTCACCACTGAACAAGCTGGCCCCCTGCAGAGTCAATTTCTCTTGCTGTCTGTAGGTAAATCCCTTACCACTCGATGTTCTTAAACCACCAAGAAAGCTTAATCTCCAAATTGGCAGCAATGGTGCTGACTCTGAAAATGACTCTCTCTTTCAGAGCCTGGTTTAGTTTTCCTCTCTGATATATTTTTGAAATAATTATAATGTTTAATGGTAAAGTAAACTTTATTACAGGAAGGGAAAAACATTAGAAGGGAGAGTATTAACATTAGTTGAGTACCTACTATGAGCGAGGCTAAGTGGTAAACCGTTTATTCGCTTTATCTTGCTTAAACTTTACAAAAACCCAGATAATCTCTATTTTATATATAAAGTAGCAGTAACTCAGAGCCGTTAAGTGACTTATCCAAGGAAAATTGTCTTTAAAAAATAAAAGGCAGAAAAATTATTCAAGACGTGTTCTCTCTGATTCCAAAACCCGAACTTAGTCTGCATTGAGAAAAATCTAATTTGTTTCCAATTATTGCCCAGACAAGGGCTGCCAAAATTTCTCTAGTGTTCCCTGAGTGCATCTTGCAGTTTTCGTTATCAGTAGATTCTTCTTGGTACTTAATCTAAATCCTTCCCTGAATAATTTCAACATCCTGGGAAAATGGAGATGATCTGATGAACGTTGTATCTATGAACTAGCCTATTCAATTGAAAAGAGGAACTTTAGTTTTCTGTAGATTGATTATAACATCAAATTCCACTGTTTGGGGCTTTAAAGCCCCGTTCTTTGAAGGCAGACATCCCCAGGGAAGAAAAAAATGTCTGGTTTTATGCCAAAGTGAAGCTCTGAGTCCCACAATGGGCAAAGAAGATGTGATTATTCTCAGCGGCCTCTCACGACTCCCATACCGCTGCCTGCATCTCGTTAATGAAGAAAGTTCTGAAGACCTATATGTGATTCTTTAAAGCAATAGTTCTTCAGGTGTCCCTGGACCAGCAACATCAGTATCACCTACGAATTTGTTAATTATGCAAATTCCCAGGCTCCACTTCAGACCTACTAAACCAATAACTCTGAGGGTAGGTCCCCTTAATCTAGGTTTAACAGATTATACACACACACACACACACACACACAGAGCAAGGTCTGAAAAAAATCTGCTTTTAAAGCTTCTGCTGCTCAATAAAGAAACAGCAAGTGCCAAAGTATACATCTACTTTGGCTGTAGGAATTCAGGAAAGCAGTTTCCTAGTTTGATCAAAGCCATCTAAAGACAAATAAAAAACATGCTATCATTGCATTACATCTCTGCTTAAGAATAGCAAGTGGTTACCTACTGTCCACTGTATTTAACCTGCATGTCTTGACCTAGTTTTCCAGGTGACTTCTGCCTGGCAGCACATCATCCATTCAGCTGTTTTTCCTCCCATCCATTCAGCTTTAACCCCTTCACTTTCCCCTCAGGCACTCTGTGCTCTAGATTAAGATGTGGAGATTTGGGTGGGGAGGGGGTTGACAGAGAGAAATGAAACTAAAATATTATTTTTCTGAAAATTTTTTTGTTTGTCAAGAAATAACACGTTTTCCCCCAAATTTTTTGCCTCTTTACAAGCTCTTACATCCCTAAATATACAAAACATGATCATTTTCTGAGCAGACCAAATCATACATAATGCATTTTTATTGGCACCTTGAATAAAGATATAGCAGACATGAATATCCAATGTGCAGATGAAAAAGCTGAGAGGAGAACACACAATGGGTAAACAGGGAGCAAGAGAGTACCTGGCTGCTCTTGCAAAGCCAAAGAGATTCTGCTGGAGAAATTGCACCCCATAGTCCTGCAGAGACTTGCAGATGCAGTCACTAAACCACTGCTAGTTTTCTATGCGGTATCAAGGAGAGTAGGTGAAATACAGATAGCTATAGATGTAGAGTGATAGCAAATTTAGAAAAGAAGAAAAAAATGGATTCTTCAAACTGTCATCTAGTGAGAAGTTTTATGAATACTTTGGAATAACAGCAAAAAGCCTGGGAATCAGTGTGGAATTACTAAACAGAGCATTATTTAAGAAACAGCAAGTGCCAAAGTATACATCATGGATATTTTGCCTGAAAGGAACTTTTTACATATGTAGGTCTTTATATTTCTGTATATCTTTTATATGAAGAAAAACTTTATGCTGTGTGGCTTTCCAGGGCAGAAAGTATTGATGATACAATGACCTTAAAGATCATCAAGTTTTTTCCTTCACTCATGGTGGACACCAAAGCTGGGAGAGGTAATGCAGTATCAAAGCTAAGATTAGCACTCTTGTTTCCTGCTCCCTTTCCATCATACTGAGCAACTCATAAAGAAAAGGTCATAAAAGATGAAACTTATTTCCTATTTTGCCAGGATCTCCAAACTTGTAGAAAGCTTTATAACCTGTGAAGTTCTATATAGATATAAGCTGTTATTATTATCATTCATGATATCAGGTTCAGTTCTTGACCTCCTTCCCTGTCAACATCTTTATGAACTGTCTGAAGAAGGGCATTGATTTTCTGATAATAAGCAGTTAGGGCAGTGAATGGATTGAAAAATGGGGCAAATCTAACATTATAAAATCTAACCAGACCAATGTTAAGTCAGGAATTTTATGCACAAAGCCAATGGACTAGTAGCGAACCCTATGATAAATGAGGTTAAGTTGTCTTGTAAGTTAATCTGAGTCAAGAGCTGTCAGATTATTAATCTTCAGTTGTATTATTATGAAAATAATACCTATGTAACAACTAAGGCCATAGTCCCACTGCTGTGGCCAGCACCCACCATGCTTCACTGTGGTATTGTGTTCGTTCTAGTCATTACGCTTCATCTAATGGGCAATGCTGCTCTAATGAGAAGCAGTTAAAGAAACTAGAGCCACTCCACTTGAATAATAGTAGTTTACAAAGAGCTTTTTTTTAACTGTTACCTGAGGTGTAAAAAGCCTGGGTCTTAGTCAGCTCGGGCTGCATAACAAAATACCATAGACCAGGTGGCTTAAACAACAGAAATTTATTTTTTCACAGTTCTGTAGGTTAAAAGTCCAAGATCACGGTGCTAGCAGGTTTGATTTCTCCTGGCCTCTCTACCTGGCTGGCAGATGGTCATTTTATTGCTATGTCCTCCCATGGCCTTTTTCTCTGTACATTCAATCCTGGTAACTCTTTTTCTTCTTATAAGGTTAATGAAATGGGATCCTGGGTCCCCTGAGTCTATCAAACTCTATGATGCTTTAAGTAATTAATGATGATGATGGTGATGATGATGATGATGATGATGATAATAATAATAAATTTGTTTTAGATTTTTAGAGGCTGTTAAAATAAATCAAGTATCATACATCGCTCAATTATACCCTACATTCCTAAATCCTATACCCAAAACTTTAAAAAGATTGATTCAGTGTTTCCAGGTATTTCAGAAGTCTTTTCACTCACACTCACCCACAGAAATTCTCTACTCTCCCCATTACCACACCTTTGTCAGCACTCTTCCGTCTTGTCCTAATCCTAATCCTACCATGGCCCAGCTACAGTCCGTGAAAATTGCGAGCTAAGCTAATATTTTCATTTTCTGATTATCCACTGCATTTCCAACACTATTAATGTAGTGAATTCTAACAGAGGTGAGTACAGTCATGGAGGTAGTCAGGGATTGGGGTAGGATGGCAAGGAACCAGGATCTCTAAATCTTGCCAGATGTCCATTGATATGAGACCTCAAGTCTTCTACCAGACACCTAGTGCTGCCATAGGTTGGTAAGAAAGGCAAAAAGAAAGGTCAGAGGTCACCAATATTGTGGTTTTTGTTAATGGCTCTGGACCTTAATATGATCTTCTGATGGGTTCAGCAGGACCAAGAGTTGTTATGAGAGGTCCTTTTGCCTAGGTAGGGGCAGACTTGGCCAAACTACTCTAAAACAAATGAGTGGTCTGATTTAATTAATACACTCAGCAGGCACTTATTGTGCCATGAGTGATTCTAAGTACTGAAGTTATAGCAGTGAACAAGAGAAATAATGTCCCTATTCTCAAACTTATGATCTACTGGGAAGAATAAGGGAGAGCAAAAAAAAAAAAAAATAGAAGATCAAAAAGATGCTATGCGGAGAGGTAACATAGCATGATAGTATAGAAACCAGATAGCTAATTTATATTTAATTGAATTTTCTAAGTTGTTGATATTTAGACTAAGGTAAGAAAGGAAATTGGAACTTGTCATGATAAGATTGGTGGGGGCGGCGGGGAGAATTGGTCCAGGCAGAGGAAACAGATAGTGCAAATGCCCCAAAGTAAGAAACCAGTTTAGCAAGTCAGAGGAACAGAAATCAGACCAGTATGGTCTCAGCATAGAGGAAAAGGGAAGAGGAAACCAGTGTGAGGTACACTCAGAAAGTAAGCGGGGTTCAAATCACGTGAAATTTTGAAAACTAGGATAAAATTTCAAACATTATACTCGTGTTAGGGGAGACTTAGAAGAATTTTTAAAAGAGGATGGACACGATCAAGTCTTTGCTTTAAACATCTAATTCTGGCTATCAGGAGACCATTGTAGTATCTAGGCAAGAAGTGAAAGAGACTTGAACTATAGGAGCTACTGAAGATGGAGATAAATAGATGAAAGGTAGAGTCTGCAAAACTTGCTTATTAATTGGATTTGAGAGGTGAGAGAAAGGAGTTAGAAATAACACCTAGATTTGAGATATGAACAACGGGAGGATATACTGCCATTTTCCAAGATGGAGAAGAAAGCAAGCTTGAGGGAAAAACAAGAATTTTATTTGGCCCACTTTTAGTTTGAAATGCTTTTATTAGACATCCATTTAGATATGTAGGCAGTTGGATATAGGAGTTTGGGGTTCCAGGAAAAGGACAGGACCACAAGTAAAGATTTGTAAATCATCGGCACATAGGTAAAATTTAAATCTATGGAACTAGATGAGGTCATCTAGAAATAGTATATAAATAGAGAAATAAAAAAGCATAACTCTGGAATGTCCCAACATTTAAAGGCAAGGTAGGGAATGATGAACCAATCAAGGAGAATGCAGTATCATGGAAGGCAGCAGAAGAAAGTGATTCGAGGAGGAGAGAGGCTCAATTGTATTAAATGTTGCTTAAAGGACAAATTAGAAAGAATAAGAAGTGACTATTAAATTTTATTGATGACCACAACAAGAGCCATTTCAGTTGAGTGGTGTGGGCAGAATGCTTGTGGGTACAGAGTTGAAAGGAAGGAAAAATGAGGATATGGAGACAGTGATTAGAATCAACTCCTTTAAGAAGCTTTCTGGAAGAGAAAAAATTGATGATCATCAGATGAGAAGGGGTGAGGGTATGTGGGTGAAAAGAGTGACAGGGATTAAAAATACAAATTGCCAGTTATAAAAAATAGTCATGGAAATGTAAGTATAGCATAGGAATTGTAGTCAATAATATTGTAATAACTATGTGTGGTGTCAGATGGGTACTAGACTTATTGAGGTGATCACTTCACAAGGTCTATAAATGTCTAATCACTACATTGTACACCTGAAACTTATATAATATTGTATGTCAACTGTAATTTTAAAATAATTTTTTTAGAAAAAAAAGCTTGTTGTAAAAAGAAGCCTATTGGAAAAAGAAGCAGATAAATAGAGCAATAACTGAAGGGAAACTGGGGTCAAAGTATACTTTTTGTAAATAGGAGATATGAGTAGAGAGAGAGAAACTAATAACTCAGGGAGGTGAACATACTTCTAAAATCATCTCACATCCCATATTGGATCCTAATCTTGACTGTGGTCCTCACATTCTCATCACTCAGATGAGCCTAAGGAAAAGAAAGCTTTTTTTCCCAGGCCCTCGAGAACAAGAATCTTTCCCAGGACGGGCACATTTTTCAAGCAGGAGGCAGTTTCGGGTTCATCTTAGCACACCAGCTCCACAGGATTTAAATACTCCAAGGGCAAGACAAGAGAGGTCATATCCCAAACGAAAGTATTCCATATGGATGCAAGTACTTCAATCCTAATCTACTCTCCTGGAAGGTAGAAGTCCAAGACCAAGGTGCCAGCAGGTTTGGTTTCTCCTGAGGCCTCTCTCCTTGGCTAGCAGATGGCTATCTAGTTGTTTATGGTTAGAAGGCAATTTATTACCATAAGATATTGTGCCTCCCTCCCACAGGCTCCCAAGCATCCTAACCCCATAAATATCTGTACCTTCTCTCCTGGGCTTTCTTTGATGAGGTGCTGCATCCAAACAGGAGCCTTGAGTACTCTCTGAGTTAGACAGTGATATATCATCTATATAGTTGTCATTCATTCACTTAAATACTCCTTGGAAGCTCAATAAATGCCAGTCACTGTGCAATGGGCTGGAGCTAAAGCTGTGAGCAAGAAAAATAGCAACTCTCTGAGAATCCTGTGCATCATTCACTCTCTGGGGAATACAATCTGGAAACAAATGATTATGTAAATGAATATTTATTACAATTGAGATAAACTATAGAAACAATACCAGATGTTAAGAGTATATAATAGGTTAAAAAAATAAAAATAAAAAAAATAAAAGCTAAATTAGGGGTTAGGAAAAAATTGATGAATATAATTTATGACTGTCTAGTACTAGACAGTTTACAAAGTGTTTTCTATTCATGAAATCATTAAACTTAAGAACAAGCTGGAGCGATGAGTAATAACATATCCCACTTTTACAGATAAGAAAACTAGGTTTCAAAGAAGTTAAGTAAAAAAATGAAATGTCTTCTTGTTTTGAATATGTTTCCCTCTATCTATTGTCTAATACTATCACCCAGGACATGCAAGTTACAAGGAATGGAACTCCAAACCCAAACTAATGCACATAACTGAAAAGACCAGGATTAACAACAACATACAGTTCCCCCTTTCCTCCGTAGCAATGCAATTTCAGCAGGACACATGGCCACTCAGCTAGATTTCATTTCTCAGCCCTCCTTATACCTAAGTGTTGCTGTGTGACTAAGTTCTGATAATCAAATGTTAATAGAAGCAAAATGGGCAACTTCTAAGTTTTTCCCCTGGAGGACTTTTGCTTCTTTTGTACAGAAATTGCTTTCTTACCATAAACAATTAGAAAAATAGACAAAACGTATAAGACAACTTTTGCAAAACAGATACCACAAGACTGTGGTCAACAGATATCATGAGACTGTGGTCCCTGAATAAAGGGAAATAAGCAAGGTTAGCATAATGGTGGCTCTTGCTTACTGTCTGGAGGTAGTTTCCAGGATATAGTGTAAAAAAGAGCTATCAGAGCAGAGCCCAGTGGTCTTATCAAGTTGAGGAGATAAGACAGAGATTGGGAAGCTGAGGAATCTAGAATCTGATGGGCAGAGTACCAGAAAGGTGGAAAGCTGCACTGAGAGAGAGATTCTAGACATCTGTAAAAGGGTTCTTTTAAGTCTTCGGCTGAGTACTACTCTGTGAATCCCTGGGGTATAACTCCTCAAGGCCAGAAAAAGGACAACTAGTAATCAGCAGGCAAAAAAAAAAAAAAAAATGGTCAAATCTCACATAGAGCTGAGAATAGTTCCCATTCCTAAATGCCAGAGTGAAGAGATTGTAGGTAGAATCCTTAGACGATGAATGCCTTCACTGTGAGGTTAAATTAGTCCTAGAGTAAAAGCTACTCTTGACTTTTAATAATAAAGCTTAAAAGCAAGCCTCTAAGGGATCAAACTAATATTCTATAATTTAAATTTGCAACAGAAAAAGTCCAAAACTCTTTAAAGGAAAATAACAAAATCTTGCACTCAAGAGTATGATATACCCCGCATCCAGAATTCAGTAAGAACAATACCAGGCATGTTAAGAACACGTAAATATAACTCATAACCAGGGGAAAGACCCAGAAAAGACAATATATTATGAATTTTGAAGAAGTTTAAAATAGCTGTTATAAATTTTATAAATATGCTCAGAGACATAAAGAGAAAATGTGCATAAAAAGAGAAATAGAAGATATAAAAAAGACAAATGGAACTTCTACAGATGAAAATTATAGTATAGAAATAATGAGTAAAGTGAATAAGATTAACAGCAAATTAGACAGCAAGAAAAAATTAGTAAACTTGAAGATATACTAGTAAAAATTATCTCAAATAAAACACAGGGAAAAAAAGACTAGAACATAAAAACAATGGAGATTAGTAAACTCTGAGAAACAGCAAACAATCTAACATTCTTGATTCACCAAAAAAATGAGGGGGGGCAGGAAAATATATTTTTAAATATTAGCTAATTTTGTCTAGATTTGATGAAAATCAATACATCAGGAAGCACAATGAACACCAAGAAATATAAATAAAACTATGCCAAAGTGTATAATCGAAATGCTTAAACCAGTAAAAAGAAAAAAATTTTATAATTAGCCACAAGGGGTAAAAAGACATTATGTACACTATAAAAAAGGTAAAAATTACAGCAGACTTCTCAATAGAAAAATGCAAGTTATAAGACAGTGAAACAACATCTTTATTATACTGAAATATGTCACTATACTTGGTAAAAGGATCTCTCGATAGTGAAGGTAAAATAAATGCTTTTACCAGCATACGATAACATAAAAAAAAATCACCAACTGATGATTATTATAAGAAATACTAATAAAACCCTTCAGGTAGAAGGAAATTAACCAAAGTAAATATGGATCTACACGAAGGAATGAAGATCCCCAGAAATGGTAACTATCGAGATAAATATAAATGACTTTTTTATTATTCAGTATTTTTTTTAATTATTTTAAAATAACTTGAAAAGATAATTGATTATTTAAAACAATAACAATAAAAATGAATTTCTGGTTCATTTCACACATAAAATTAAAATGTATGACAACTGTAGCAGAAGGCCAAGAGTTCTTACATTATATGTGAAGTGATATAACCTAAAGATACCTGTGATAGATGAATATATATACACTTAAAGCAATTAGTAAAACAAAATAAAATATAGGCATATGCTAACAAGTCAAGATTAGAAAGAAAATGGAATTATAAAAAAATAATTCATCTAAAAACAGGCTTCCAAATACATGAAACAAAATGGACATAACTGAAAGAAGAAAAGACATATCCACAATTATAGTTGAATAGTTCAATACACTAATCTGAGTATTTGAAAGAATAAGTAGTCTACAAAAAAGGGCAGTAAAATTTTAACCTTATTATCAAAAAAATTAACTTAGCTGACATTTATTGAACACTCCATTTAACAGCTGCATACACATTTCTTTCAAGTGAACAATGAAATTCACAAAGATAGACCATATTCTGTGCCACATAAAATAATCCATAATAAGTTAAAAAGGGTTGAAATCTGACCACACTAAAATTAAACGAAAAATTAATAAAAAAAGATATCTGTAAAACATCAACTACTTGGAAACGAAACAACACATCTAAATAACAAATGGGTCATATAATAATTCATGAGGGGTATTAGAAATTATTTTGAACTTAAAATAAAAACACAAAATATCAAAATATGTGGAATGCAGATAAAGTAGTACATGGAGAATAATTTATATTTAAAATGTTCATATTAGAAAAGACAAAAGGTCTTAAAACAACAATCTAAGCTACTATCTCAAGATATTACAAGAACAAAAAAGATAGCCAAAATCAATGAAAAATAAAACTGAAAAAAATCAATAAGACTAAAATCCGTTCGGTTAAAAGATCAATACAATTAATAAACTGGCTACAATGATCAAGAAAAAAATAGTGAATACATAAATTACTTATAAAAGATATTATAAGAAAAAAGTACAGGAGAATATCTCTCATAATTATAAATGCCAAAGTTCTTACTATATTAACAAATCTAATTCAGCAACATATAAAAGGATAATACATCATGAACAAGTGAAGTTTATCCCAGAAATGCAAGACCAGTTTAACAGTAGATCAGTATAATTCATCATATCAACAGACTAAAGAAACACTATGATCATCTCAATAGATCTAGAAAAACATTTGACAAAATTAAACATCCATTTCTGATTTTTAAAAGAATGTTCAACAGACTACGAATTGAAGAAAACTTCTTCAACCTTTATCATAAAGGGAATCTATGAAAAACTGAAAGCTAGAGACAGGGCAAGCATGGCCATTCTGGCAATTTCTATTTAACATCATAATGGAGATTGTAGCCAGGAAAATAAGGCAAAATAGACAGACAAGCAAACAAATAAATAATAGAAATAATAATTAGATAGGAAGAAATAAAACAGTACACAGAAGATTATTTATGTAGAAAATCTCCCTAAAATTACCAAAAAAACTGCTGCAAACTAATAAGCAATTTTAGTAAGGTCACATGATACAAGGAAAATATGCAAAAATCAATCATATTTCTATCTACTAGTAACTAACAATGGAAATTAAATTTTTAAGTACCATTCGCAATAGCACCATAAAATGTAAGATATTTAAATAACAAAATATGTGCAAAAACTGCATGCTGCAAACTACAAAGATTGATGGAAACATCAAGATAGATGTAAATAAATGGAGAGATATATCATATTCATAGATTAGAATAATCGATATTATTAATATGTTAGTTCTTCCAAAATGATCGACAGTCAATACAATTTCAATCACGATTACGGCATAATTTTGTAGGAATCCACAAGCTGTTTCTAAAAGGAAACAAAATAACCTAAGCAACATTGAAGAGCAAAGTTGGAGGATTCACACTACCTAAATTCAAGATTTACTATAAGGTTATATTAATTAAGAATTGTGATTTATCAAAAACAGACTCACAAATACAGAGGCAATTTAGTGATTGTCAGAGGGGAGGCGTGTTAGGGGGCTAGGAGAATGGGGTGAAGAGTACAAAGAAGTATAAATTAGTAGTTGAAAGATGGTCACGGAGATGGGGAACATGGCATAGGGAATGCAGTTAGCATTAATATATTGGCTAGGTGGAAAACCAAAGGAGAAAAGGAGCAATTAGGGTGACTGTTTTATAAACTATATAAATATCTAACCAATGTACTGTATTCTCAAAACTAATGAAATAAAATAAAATAAAAAATTTTTGAAGAACTGTGATTTGTAAATAGGTAGACATGTATATCAGTGGAACACAAGGGAGAGCAGAAACAGACCCTGCAGATAGGGTCAATTTATTTTCAAAAAAAGTTCCAAGGAAATCCAACAGAGACACAATCGTCTTTCACCAGATGGTGATGAAACAACTGAAAATCTGTATGATCCATTTGGAGTTAATTTTTATGTGATATGAGATACGGATGAAGTTTTATCTTTCTGTATATGACAAAAAGATTTAAATGCCAAAGATATATGGATAGCAAATAAAAACATGAAAAGATGCTCCATATAATTATTTGTAGGGAAACGAAAATTAAAACCACAAAACAGCATGCATACCTATAAGAATGGCTAAAAATAATCATCATGTTTTCTAAAAACTAAAATATCAACTGCTGACAGAAACATCGAGCAACTGGAACTCTCATATATTTTGATGGAAATGCAAAACTATACAGCCATTTTGGAAAACAGTATAGAAATATTCTACAAAGTTAAATATACACTTAACATAGGACCGAACACATCCATTCCTAGGTATTTACCCAAAGAAATGAAAGCAAATATCCACACCCAGACTTCAAATCAAGTATTCCTAGCAGCTTTATGTATAACAGGAACTAGAAAGAACCCAAATGATCATCAACTGGTGAATGGAAAAATATCTTATGGTAGATCTATGCAATGAACTACTTCTCAGCAATAAAAAGGGGCAATAGTGCTATGTACAACAATGTGGCTGAATCTCGAAAGCATTATGTTAAGTCAAAGAAGCCAGACAAAAAGAACACAGATTGCAAGATCCCATTTGTATGAAATTCTAGGTATTACAAAACTACTGTTAGAGAGAATAGGTTGGTGTTACTTGGGGACGGGGCCAGGGTATGGGATTGACTCTGAAGGATGGAAATGTTCTATATATCGATTGCAATACTGGTTACATGACAGTATACATTTGTCAAAAGTAATAGGACTGTATGCTTAAAATAGGTTAATTTTATTGAATATAAATTATACTGCAATAAGCCGATTTAAAAAAAATTTTTTTTTGTTAATTTCTCTGCTCTCTTTCACCCTCCAAACTGGGAGAAGACAAGTACTGGAGCAGCTACCTTGGGCCTAGAGAGAGAAGTCATAAACTGAGGATGGCAGAGCCATACCATTGTTCCTGGATCACTATCTCTGGGTTATTACCTAAGAGGGAAATGTATTTTGTTGATGTCATTGCATGTGTCAGTCTCTTCCTTATAGCAGTTTAGTCTGCACACTAATTAATATGTCAGCTTCAGGTTCAGCCTTACTGGTGTCAAAGGCCCCAGAACTTGACCTCTGTCTCCAGCCTGATTCTGGCACTCACCATGCATTGGCTCCTTTCTCAGGCTCCATCTGGAGGCAAACTTCTCCTGTAGCCCCAGCTTCCCATTCTCTAATAGTTCTGTCCAGTCAGAAACCAAGTCGTCCCTCCCCC
>NW_011888817.1:10914921-10917114 GCF_000151845.1 Pteropus vampyrus
AAACAGGTGCTGGAGAGGCAACCTTGAGCCCATTTATCCAAGGGCATTCACTGAGATGCAGAAGTCCTGAGCTGCAGAACATTCACAAGTTCACTCACACCAATGCACACACACGAAGCTCCCACTCAGGCACACACAGACACATAAACCCTTTCATTTTTTACACAGGTGCTCTCACTCCCAGATGTACATACCTTTACTCTACCTCACTATTCACTTATGGTACACGCTCACCTGCATTCATGAAAACACTCAGCACACAGTCATGTACACACTCAGACACACCCATGCACGCACTGATACTCTGCACCTACCCACAGGTTTATAGTAACCCTTAGACTTTACACACCTCACAAGACACGAGAATTCATGCAACTCACCTGTGGTCATGCACTGAGATAATAGTCCAACATACACACACTTATACACACAGAGAACACTGGAAGTTCCACACTGAAGGCTAAAGGCTCTTCTGTGCATTTCCAGCCTTCATTTCCTTGATGACTTATGTTTTCACTCGAAATCTTGGTTCAAAATGGGTAACCCACTGAGCATGTTATCTGAGGGTTTCCAGCCATATGCTTGCTACAAAAATTCTGCCCATGTGTCAGATTCTGGCCCGAGTAAAATGCAGCCTACACATGTATATACATTGCAACAAGAGCCAGAATGAGTTCTCGCTGTGGGATGAATGGGAACCTCAGAGACAGCCCTGGCACCTGGCCAACAAGGGCATATTCTGGTTGGACATAGCTTCCAGACAGCTCTCCCGAGGCTGGCCTCTGAGCTCCACCTGCTCAGAGGCCCGGCGTCATAGCAGAGCTAGAGTTCCTTCTACTACATAGAAGACAAGTGCAGCTGGGACCTCTGGGAGCTGAGCCCAGCCTGTGCGAAAGGCTCCAGGGCTACGTTTCCTCCAGTGGAGAGGGGAAGATTAGAAAGGGACACAGGGCTGCTCAAAGGAGGTCAAGGCTTTGACTCGGACAATTCTGTGCCAGTAATAGGCTGAGCTTTGCTGATAAAAGGGAACAGCCACATTCGGAAGCATTGAAGTTCTACTGAGAATGGAAAAGGGGCAGACAGGTGAAATGCACAGAGGCAGTCCTAGTAGGATGAAGAGTGAACCCAGCCACGTGAGACCAAGCTTAGCGCCAAACATCAAATCCAAGGTATGACCTTAGGCAAGTGACTCGACCCCTCTGCGCCTTCATTTCCTCGCTTGTTAGAAAGGGCCTCCTAACAGTGCTCACATGATAGGGTTGTTGTGAGGATTAAACGAGCAAAGAGTAATAACAGACTACTCTTTTATCCTTTCTATAAAGTAAGGCACTTAAAACAGAGCCTGGCACCTAGTCAGTGCTGATGTTAGCTTCTGATTGCTGCTGTAACAAACGATCACACTTGGTGGCTTAAAACAACAAATTCATCGTCGCACAGTTGTGGAGGTCTGAAGTATGAAATGAGTGTTACAGGGCTAAAATCGAGGTGTGGGCGGAGCCGATTCTGCAGGCTCCAGGGCGGAATCCATCCCTCTCCTCACCCAGCAGCCAGAAGGCTGCTTGCCTTCCTTGCCTCATGGCCACGACACTCCCATCTGTTTCTAATGTCACATTACCTCCTGCCTTCTTCTTATAAGAACCTTTGTGATTAAATTTGGCCCACCTAGATAATTCCCCCATGACAAGATCCTTAACTTAATCACATTTGCAAAGTCCCTTTTGCAGTATAAGGTAACGTATTCACAGGTTCTCGGAATTAAGACAGAGATGGACATCTTTGGGCAGAGGAAAGGGCATTATGCAGTCACAACGGTGATCAGTAAATGCTGTCATTATTATAAAGTCCTCCCGGCTACCTTGACCAAAGCCACACAAATGGTAGGAAGCAGGGCAATGAGCCCAGATCCCCCTGACCCCAAAGCCCTTCTTCTTTCTACTAAGTTGAGCGGCATCAGAATCACCCAGAAGGTTTATGAAAGCACATGTTGCTGGGCTCACCCCGAAAGTTTCTGATTCTGATTCTGGTGCAGAGCCTGAGAATTTGCATTTCTAACAAGTTTGCAGATGATGCTGAAGCTCCTGGTGTGGGTACCAGGCTCTGTGCTAGATATTTTACCTATGCTATCCCACGTAAGCTGCCCATAAAACTATGAAATAGGTATGCTTATCTCATTATATGAATGGGAAACTGAGG
>NW_011888817.1:10917164-10928990 GCF_000151845.1 Pteropus vampyrus
AGGGCATTATGCAGTCACAACGGTGATCAGTAAATGCTGTCATTATTATAAAGTCCTCCCGGCTACCTTGACCAAAGCCACACAAATGGTAGGAAGCAGGGCAATGAGCCCAGATCCCCCTGACCCCAAAGCCCTTCTTCTTTCTACTAAGTTGAGCGGCATCAGAATCACCCAGAAGGTTTATGAAAGCACATGTTGCTGGGCTCACCCCGAAAGTTTCTGATTCTGATTCTGGTGCAGAGCCTGAGAATTTGCATTTCTAACAAGTTTGCAGATGATGCTGAAGCTCCTGGTGTGGGTACCAGGCTCTGTGCTAGATATTTTACCTATGCTATCCCACGTAAGCTGCCCATAAAACTATGAAATAGGTATGCTTATCTCATTATATGAATGGGAAACTGAGGTTCAGAGAGCCTCATCTCCCTTCCCTCCTGTTCCTCTCAGAGCCTACGTTAGCTTTCCAGTTGCGGGTCTCCTGGGACAAGCTTCCTCCCTTTGTGGCAGTCTCTCCCTATGCTGCATTTTTTTTATTGGGATTCTCAAAAGGCTGCAAGGAACTTCATGTGTATGTTGGCGGTGGGGTGGGGGAGGATTGGGAGAAGTTGTGGAGTCTACAGCCATTCATCAAACACCTTCAAAGAACTCTCTCTTCTTTGCTGCTTATTATTATGATTATTTTCCAGGTTGCAATGCCCACAATGGTTATCGTCTCCAACTCCTGAGGGCCACATCAACTACTACTGGCTTTTATTCCCGCAAACAAAAATGTAAGCTCCACAATGAGAAAACCGCAGCTAAAGAGACTTAAGCCTATAAATTCAAATTTTAAATGTGGAAAGGCAATGCGAGGAATTCTCTGGGGGCCCTCTCCCTCATCCCCTCTGTACCCATTGCACTGTGCATGAATCTCCTCCAGAAAGCATCCCTCAGGACTCAGAAGGGCCCCAGGTAGGGGAGTGGGAAGGGTGACAAATTAGGAAGAATGAGGATGAGCATGCAGTGGTTTGCACAGCCTCCTTCCCCCAACCAATATACACAGACTTAGGTAAATCTTCTTCTGGTCCAAAAAAAAAAAAAAAGAGAAAAAAGTCAAATAAAAACCATCATCTCTCTGGATATTATGTCTTGGAGTGTTTTCTGTGTGTATAGACTTTTTCAACTAATTACCTATTTATTGGCCTCAATGGGAGTCTGGTCCCTTCCTAAAACAGGCTGCCTGAGACAGGAAGAGCAGCTGTCAGGCTGAGAGTGGGGGCTGAAGAGGCAGTGACCTCCTCAGGGGGTGCCTCCCCTGACCGTCCTTCCTAATGAGCCTCCCTCCGCACCCCCAGCTCCACCCATTACCCAATTTTATTCTCATGGTAGCATTTATCACCATGAAAGTATCATTGCTTGCTAATGTCTGTCTCCTCCCTAAGGGCAGAGGCCTCCTGTGACTTACTTACCTCGATGTTCCTAGCACATAACAGACATTTATATGTTTATTGTTATTGTCGTCATATACGTTTTGTCTGTGGCACCTACAACACTGCTTGGCCTGTAGTAGATCCTGAATCAATACCATCATAACAACTGACTAAACAGAGAAGAAAGGCCCACTGGGGTTTGGTGGAGAATGGGGTTGAGTGCTGGCATCTCTCCAGAGCCACAGAATGAATCCATATGGCCTAGAGGAGAAGGCGTGTCTCAATGACACCATCCTTCAGCATGAGAGGACCCAGGCCTCTTTTAAAATCTTATCCCTGAACCAGGGAGTCACTGTGATCTAGAAACTGGAAGGACCTGTAAGTATCAGGGAGTCAAACCTCCCATCCAACCTAACTCCCCTCCAGTGTGGCCTGAATTATGGCTGCCCCATCTCCGTCTGTACTTTTCCAGGATGGGGAGTTCTCTCACACACAGAGCAGCCCACCCATCAGTCAAGGCCAATCCCAAAGTCGAAGCCTGAGGTAGCCTGGGACACAGAGATGAAATTGGCCAACCTGTCATTTATGACACCACTCCACCACTGGAATGATGAAACAGACTACTCTCTAGAAGCAGCTCTCTCAAGTCCTGAAGTGCTTTTTCTATCCAGGTTAAATATTTCCAGCATCTACATTTTTCCCACATATTTCCCAGGATTGAGACTCTTTGCTACTCTGATTATGGCCGTTGAATATGTACTAATTTTGCAAAGTTCCCATTAAAATGTGCTGCCCAGACTGCGACTATTACCATAGACGGGGTCTGTGAGTCCAGAAGAAGCTAATGGCCGCGGTCTCCCAGCCCAGTGGAGAAAGCCCACATGGGAGAATTCGGTTGACATTCAGAGGAACAGAAGTCATGTCCTGGCAGCATTTGAGTGTATGACACTCAACTGTCCCCCTGCCTGGCCTGAAATTTGGTAATTTGAGTCAATAGGGCCCTTCAGGGACCTACTGTCCCTCTTGAATCTGCCGTCCCCAGTCTGGTGACCAGAGCTGGTTGCTCCCAGCATCGGCCCCTGCTATGATAACGGAGCCAGCCTGCCTGCCTTACGGAGAAGGTTATTTATTTGCTTCATAAGCAGGAGGGCCCGAGGCACATCGTGGCAGGGCTGGAGCTTGCCTTTCTTTCCTTCTTTCACATTATATTTCACCCTGGCAAGAGTGATTCTTCTTGGCCAGGAAATTGATTTTAAATCACCTTTCTTGCTGCTGACAGCCCCATGCCACCCGCCCTTCCTGGGACCTTTGCCCTCTCTCCCTCTCTGTAAAGCCCTCCTCCTACACACTCTTTCTCTCTCTCTCTCTCTCTCTCTCTCTCTCTCTCTCTCTCTCTCTCACACACACACACACACACACACACACACACACACACACACACACGACTGTTCTCCACACTGGGGGTTTTATCTTTCCCCAATTTCATTTATTGATGCCCTTTTATAACTGATTCCATCTGTGGTGCTGAAACCAGTCTGAAGTGATGGGGCCTTTGGAGAGGAAGCCAGCTGAGAGAAATATGACCTCTAATTCTCGGCACCTGCCTAGAGAGCGTGAGCTGGCACTGGACAAGAGGAGGCTGACCAGTTGTTCCAGGAGGAACGTATCAAGCGGGTAGAGACTCGGATGCCGAGGTCTGTGTCTGTGTGCTCTATAGACCCACAGCCTCAGCTGAGACAACAGACACTGAGTGGAGAGGGGAAAACATGGAAAGGCGGGCAGCGAAGGAGCGATGCTGCTGACAGGGCTCCTCCTGGGTTCCTTACCGCCACCCTTCATGTTTACGACTGTGTGTTACCTATCCTAGCACTTGGCCTCAGGGGAGGTGCCTTGGAAATTGGCGTACAGGCTCTGGAGTCTGAAAGGATCTCATTCCCACCCTGTCCTGCCACATACTAGCTGTCTGGGCTTGTCCGATGGGGGTGTGCCAGCCTTTCCTTAAAGAGCCAGATGGTAAGTATTTTAGGCTTTACAGGTCATCGGGTCTCTCACAACTATAGTCGGTTCTGCCATTGTAGGACCGGAGCAGCCATAGATAATATGTAAGTGAATGGGAGTGGCTCTGTCCCAATGAAGCTCTGCACGTGCATGTGCGCGTGCACATGCACGCACACACACACACACACACACACACACACACACACACACACACAGCCTGCCCTCAGGGCATAATTGGCCTCTCTCCTCCATAGTCCTCCCAATTTAGGTGCAACTCTCAAAATTCTGATTCTGGCTGCAGGAGCTCAGCCCGGTCACTCAAAGGAAAACTGCAAAATTGTGAAAAAACAACTCCGCTCTTCACTTAACACACATGGTACAGTCTAGTGGTCAAGAGCATAGGCCGGGTTCAAGCCTGGTTTTGCCACTTGCAAGCACTGTAACCTTGAAAAACTTATTTAACTACTCTTGGCCTCGTTTTCTGTAAAATAAAGATGCTAAACAGAGGATGGGCGTGAGGATTCGATTAGTCAGCTCATGTGCCAGAACAGCATCTGGCAGGTAGTATGAGCCTGATTATGAAGGAGTCTGGTGAGGTTGTAAAATGGATAATGGGAGGAAGCTTGATGTGATAGCAGGGAAAGGCCTCTTAATCTAGCCCTGAAGAGGTTTTCCCAGAGGAAGTGCTGCTAGAGCTGGGGTGCTGACAATAAGCAGGAGTCATGGAGGGGAGGAAGGTGGAAGCATGTGTGAGCCTCTTATTGAAGGCAAGGAAAAGCAAGTCTTGTTTAAGGACTCCCAAGAAGGTTTGATATTCCCAGTGTTTCCTGCAGAGCAACCAGGGAGAGACAAGGCTGGAGAGATAAGCAGGGGCCAGGTTATACAAGACAGTGTGTACTATGCGGTAGAATGTGGGTTTTATCTTCATGACGATGGGGGCCATCAAAAGGTTTTAACTGGAAGAGACGTGTACCTAGACGTGTGCTTACTCTGAATACTGTCTAGAGGATGGATTAGTGAGGAGGACAGTAAGGCAAGGAGAATACCAGGAAGTGCTTTATAGATTAGGGCTGCGAGGAGGAAAGAAGAGGTGCAAGCAGGAGACGTTAAAGAGATAGAAGCATCAAGGTATGGAATCCTGTTGGACGCAGGGAATGGGAAAGAGGGAATTGTAGAGAGTGACTCCCAGGTTTTGGCCTAACTGAAACAATAACCAGTAGAATCCACTGACATCACCACGTCCCTTTACAGACTGATTTTAGGTACGACTTCAAAACTATCATGCAGATACCTCTTTGAGATCCTGATTCCAGTTCTTGTGGACATATATATCCCAGAAATGGGATTGCTGGATCATATGGTAATTCTATTTTCTTATTTTTTGAGGAACCTCCATCCTTTTTTTTCCATAGTGGCTGCACCATTTTGCATTCCCAACAACAGTGCATGAGGGTTCCAATTTCTCCACAACCTCGCCAACACTTATTATATTTTTTAAAATAATAGCCATCCTACAAGTATGAGGTGACAATTTACTGTGGTTTTGATTTATATTTCTCTGATGATTAGTGATGTTCAGCACCTTTTCATGTGCCTGTTAGTCATTTGTGTGTCTTCTTTGCACTCCTGTGTTCACTGTAGTATTGTGCACAATAGCCCAAGATTTGGAAAGAACCCAGATGTCCATCAACAGACACATGGATAAATAAAACGTGGTATAGACATACAATGGAATATCACCTAACCTTAAAGAAAAAGGAAGTCCTATATTTTGTGACAACATGGATGGACCTGGAAATCACTATGCTGAGGGAAATAAATCACAGAAAGACAAACACGACATGATTCCACATGTATGAGGAATCCAAAATAGTCAAACTTATAAAAGCAGAAAATAGATTGGTGGTTGGCACAAGATGGAAGGAGGGAGAAACAGGAAGTTGCTGTTAAATAAATATAAAGTTTCAGTCATACAAGATAAATAAGTTCTGCGGTACAACATACCTATAGTTACCATTTTGGTGTTGTGCACTTAAAAAATTAAGAGGGTAGCTCTCATGTGAAATGTTCTTACCTCACAGAAAAAAAATGCAAAAAAGGGATACAAGGAGATCTTTGGAGGTGGTGGACGTATTTATTATCTTGATCATGGTTCTGGTATTACAGATGAACGCCTATGTCCAAACTTACTAAATTATACACATTAAATACATGCAGGTTTTTTTTTTGTATCCATTATACCTCAATAAAGCTGTAAAAAAAATTATGCAATCCAAACCTGTGACAGGAATGAGCCTGTTATTAGAGGTAATTTCATCTATCCCTCTGCCTTTGGATCTGTCTGCATTTGACCGATCTAAACAGTCAGCCATGGGTACAGGGAGGGACAGGTATTCCACAGGCACACAGGTCGACTCTGCTCTCAAGAGGGAAGCTGCCTCAGTGTAGAAACAAAGGTCTCGAGGCCCTGGAGAATCAGAGCTTTTAGCTGTTAAGCAGACTAGACCCTTGTTTCCTTTTTTCTTTTTAAAATTAGCCAGTGAGGTCAGTTTCCTTGCTGTAGGGGGAGGGAGAGTCTGGCAGATAGCCACCTCAACCACATCACAGCTAAAGCTCCACAGCCCTGGCTACGACAGATGCAATTTATCTACAGCCAAGAGAAAGAGGCAAAGAAATGCCGTTTCTTCCCTTTCTTGCTGTTTGAGGCCATTCATCACCTTCATTGTTTTTATAAGAGTGTGGAATGCTCAGCTCTCTCTGCCTCCCCCCAGGAAATGTGAACGAATGAGGAATCTGGAACCCACGCTATCCAGGAAGGCATCGAAGCACAGAGGGGCGATTAAGAATGGGATGTCAAATTCCTACCCTCCTCTGCCCTCTTTACTTCTTAGTCTAACTCCCTCCCATGCCCCAGAATTCCCCAGATAGGACCTGAGACGTTATCTGGGTTGTGAACCAGAATGGAAGAGCTATTCTAAAAACACCTGGAGCACCAGTGGCCTTTGAAAAGGGAGATTATTGTAACGCTCTTGCTAAGTGACCTCTGATTTAAGCCAGCTGAGTGAGCTAAACCATGACTCAATGAGAAAGTCAGTGTGAGGCTTGTAGGACTTAAAGTTTTGCTGGAAAGATGGAAAGGTGGAGAGGGGAAAAAAAAAAAACACTCTCCTTTGGGTGAGGGCTTGTGTGTTGCTTAACTCAAAGCGGAAGCAAGAACTTTAATACACTGATTCTGTTTGCCTTGCTAAAATGGGATACATGTATTATATAGCAGAGCTGTGATATTATATGAACCTGAATTTGAATCACGACACCTCCACTATCTCAAAAACTTATAAACTGGGGGTAATTATATCCACCTCATAGGGCTGCTGTGGAAATTTTTTTTAATTTAATTTTATATTTATATTTTATTCTCTGGCTTAAAATCCAATACCAGTATTGTTTTTTGATGCTCAAATTTTTCCAGCTTTAGCCATTAGGAGCCCCATCAACTTGGCTCCTGTCTTCCTTCAAAAAGCCTCCAGATGTTCCAAGCTCATCTTGTATTTTCCATTCCCTGCCCCTGGAATTAACCACTTCTTCTGGTTCCTTTTAATAGAGACTGGTGTTTAGAAACCAAGATCTGAGCATTACATGTTCTCACTGTTACTGAGGTGTCTTTGCTTCTAGACCCTATTGTCAACCAGAGCTAGGAAGTACATGTATGTGCACAAACCCAAACATATATGCATATTTATATTTCTGTATATATCTATTAATATTATGATTTTGCAAGATGAAAACAAGGTGATAAATATAAGAAAATGCTTTATCTTAACATCTTAGCTCAAAATTAAAAGTTTTTCTAAGTCTACAAAGAATCTAGAATGTAACAGGTATACAATAGCGGCAAATTCCCTTTCCATTCCTCCACTTCCTGAACTTGACTGCTCTATCTACCTCAAGAATTTATAAATGGAATCATATCTACCCCACAGGATTGTTGCAAAACACACTGACTTGTTTCGGGATGTGAATCTTAAGTGTGCCCTATAGCAGCAAATTAGTGGCAGAAACCACTCTGAGCAGTTAGCTGACTCTATCCAAAGTTTAAAGCAGTCTTTTATAATATGGAGGCAGGTATAGTTTAGGTTCCCGTAGAAGCAGACCCTGAAGCAGGTCTCAAGTGCTAATAATTTATTGGGGGGGAGGGGCACAAGAAACACTATAGGGGTGTAGGAAGTGATCTAGGGGACAGAAGACAGTCAAAATGTATGCATTAATAGGCTAACTACTCCAGGGAGGGACTGCAGCATAAGCCCATGAAGAAACTCTGGAAAATGTTGTAAAATAGGGGTCCCTAACCCCCAGGCCACGGACCAGTATCGGTTCATGGCTTGTGAGGAACTGGGCTGCACAGCAGGAGGTGAGCGGCTGAGGAAAGAGAGAAGCTTCATCTGTATCTGCAGCCGCTCCCCAGCGCTAGCATCTCCACCTCAGCTCCACCTCAGATCATCAGGCATTAGATTCTCATAGGAGCACCGGTCCCCAGTGCCAAAAAGGTTGGGAACTCTTGCAATAAAACACATGCTTCGAAATTACACACGCATGCGTGCGCACACACATACTCCAAAGTAGCTGTGGGTTTTATATACAAACTCTCAGTAATCATTAGTTAAGGGCTGATCCCTGGGTTAGTTGCTCCCCAAGCACATGCAGAGTGGCCTTCTGTGGCTCTGGGAAAAGCCTGAGGACCAGAGCTGCAGATACTGAAGACAGGTCTTAGCACTTTTCCTCAGACATCAGGGGCCATGCCACACCCAAGTTCAGTTCACTTGAGTCTATTTCCTGAGCTTCTCCAGCTCTGCTGCACTTACTTGAGAGGACCATATAATGAGAAGAGAATTATGTCATCTCCTGAGCTTTTGGCTTAGGAGGAGACAATTTGTCAAAGAAGAGCCAGTTTCATCTAACCAAACATTCCTTAATTTGTGACAGGTAGCCCAAGGTCTACAAATTTCCTCAAAATGATATTAAAATATATTTATAGAGAGAGCTAGGTTGCATTTCTCTATATATGAATATGTAAATTTCTGGGTTTGTAAGTATCTGTGGTTGAAAATGAGAATGAGACGGTGAGTACAGAGCCATGAATTCATAAAATGTTTTTTAAAAACTCTAACCTTTTGGTGTGTTGTTATTAAGGTACAGTAGACTTGCAAAGTATGTTGTAAATTTTAAAGTTTAATGCATCATTTGCAGAAGTTTTCTGAGTTTGCGCTAAGAAAGGGCAATGAAGAGAAAGAGATGGCACCTCAACCTTTCCCCTGGAAAAGAACTGCGTGGTTGGCTCCCTCAACCAGAGTCCTCACCCAACCCTACATCCTGAGGCTCCAGCGCTTCTTGCGTAGACAAGGTCACCACGTAAAGATAGAGGTTGTGCCCAGCTCAAGTACATCCAACCTAGGAGTGAATGAGCATTGGAATCTCACCCATGCTCCCTTCACCAAGCCAAGCACCCCAAAGCAGGACTGCATCTGCCTTGGAAAAGGAACATCTTTTCTTCATCTGAACAAAGGAATCACGTGGGTCAGCATCATGCATGTGCACAACATGCATTATGTGCAAGCACCAAAGACAAGGAGTCATCATCATTTTTAGCATTGTAAGACCGGAACATAGAGAGGAGAAAGATTTGTCCAGGGTGTATTCATTTCCTAGGGTTGCTGCCATAACAAAGTACCACAGACAGGGGGCCTTCAATAACGGAAACTTATTTTCTCACAGTTCTGGAGGCTAGAAGTCTGAGATCAAGGTGTTAGCAGGACTGGTTGGCTTACAAATGGCTGCCTTCTCTCTGTGTCATCATATGGTCGTCCCTCTGTACTTGTCTGTGTCTTAATCTCCTCTTCTTACAAGGACACCAGTCACATTGAATTAGGGCCTACCTTAAATCTTATTTTACCTTAATTACCTCGTTAAAGACCCTATCTCCAAATACAGTCACATTCTTGTTTCCTGGGGGTTAAGACTTCAACACAGGAATGAGGGTAGGGGGGGCAGGCAATTCAGCCCATAACACACAGCAACTCAGAATGTCACTGATGATTCCAGAAATAGAACGTGATATTTTCTGACTTCCCATCTACGAAACTCTGGGGCTTATTCCAGAGTCATCGTGTCCCTATCAACCCTTGTTTTTGACAGAGGTGTAAATGGAGTTGCAGATGCTAAGAAGAAAAACAGCAATTCAGTCTCACTGCTGTTCCTGCCTAGCGAGCCACGTTGCCATACCCAAAGGGACCCAGGACCTCCTATGACACCCACATAGTACCTACCTTCACTGGTTTCTTTAGAAGGGAGTGTCTTACCAGAGCCAAGAGCTCACAGTTGCCTGTTAGATCCCCTCATTGAGCAGTCACCTCCCACCTGACCTACACAGAGGATGGGCTTCCACAAACCCAGCTCCAGAGACATTCGGGTGATTTCCGCATGATGAAGTGGTCACTACAATGTCAAACTTCTACATAGTAGAGGCTGTATGTACTCTCCTCCACTCAGGACTCTGAATGGTCTGTGTAAATGGAACCTCACAAAGTAGGGCTACCTCATACCAGCATAACTGTATGAGGTAGCCCTGCCACAGCATCCACACTCCTTACTTCACAAGTTTTTCCTATCCGTTCCCTCCTTTCCCCCTCCTCTCAATCCCTTGCCCCTTCCTAGTCCTTTGCTGTATTAAAACTGCTTCTCTCTTACAGCCAATCAACCAAGTGTGGTCCAGTCTCCCAGATTGTCCCCAATGATCACCACTTCCTGAGCTGCATGCCTTTGTATAATCACCTCTCACATTGTACCAGGGGGAAATGATGGTATGTCACTTCCAAGATGGTAAAGACATTGTGGCTTCCATCTTGGTTACTGCTTCTCCATCTTCAATGAGCTTGGAACAGATCCTCCAGATCCAGGCAATCTTCAGATGACTACAGCCCTTGGTGACCCACAGCTAAGCTACTCCTGGATTTCTGACCCATAGAAACTATGAGATAATAAATGTTTGTTGTCTTAAGTCAATAAGTTTGGGGTCACTTGCTACACAGCAATAGGTAAACTAATGAAGGCAAACTATATGTTGGGTCAGATCAGGTCAGCCCCTCACAGAACCACCTCCACGGAGCTGTATTGGGATGTTCTGTCCCACCTTCTATCAGAAGGGGTTACAAGAAACAGCCATGGAAAATGTGCCACCAATTTTGCCGTTCACCTGCTATGAAACACATTATTTATTGCTTCATTAACTTTGTGGTTCTCTTGGTAAGGGGCCATGTGAGAAACACTTTAAGAGTTTAGCACAGGCTTTGCCTTTATTCAAGTATGCAATATCTGAGCTCTTACAGTAACGGGTTTACCTAGGGAGGCAAAAGTGTTCACTTGTAATATTAGTCTTCCCTCCTTCCTATTCCTCCTACATTCACACAAGGTCTATTCCTTCCGATCCCATCAAAATCTTTGTTGCTCAACCTCTCATTGGTTGACAGGTGATCAATACACTGGAATACAATGCAAACTGATTGCAAAATATAATTGCAAATATTGCAGAGAAAGAGGGCAGGATTTCAGAAAGTCTATGAGAGTGAAGTTGAAGAACTGTTGGCATGGTGTGCAATGGTTTTGACAAATCTGTATTGGGGAGCGTTAGAGCAGTTAACAGCTCAAGAGGAGAAAACAGCCAGGATGATGACACAAGGAAGACTTTGAAAGAGATTGATTTAAATATCAAAGGAATGAGAGAGGCTCTCAAGAAAATTGATAGAGTGCTCAAAGAGTTTTTGCAGAAAAATAACCCTTTTTATGATCATGCTGCAAAAGTCAAACATGAATTTGAGAATGTTATTTCATTTTATCATATACTTCTATGGGGAAAATTCCACCAATAAAGGCAGCTCTTGTTTTCCTCTGTTTGACCAAAGAAGAGGTTGTGTGCGCAAATTCAATGTTGTTAAAAGTCCAATAAAATAAGCTTATCGTAATAATTTTTGTTTTCATTTTTTAAGATGCAGTCTAATAAAGCTCTTTTATAAATATCCACTGTGAAATTTTTGCCCTATTTTTAAGGGCAATTTAAAGTAGCCTTTTTCTACTTCCAAGTATACCAAGGTATCAAAGGCTGATGCTAGCAGAGGGAAAAAAAAATCTTGTCCTGAGGAACTGGCCTGTGGCTTCCTTTCTGATTATCTGAGCTTTGTAAATTCCATATTTGACTTTTTTGCTTGGACTTTCAGAAAGCTAAGTATAGTTCTGCTCGCAATTACAACGTGTGGATTCTCCCCACACCACCAAGCCATTCTCGGACACCAGCTAGGTGTTCTACAACTCAGTTCTGACACTGTCTACCAGGTGATCACACAGGTAAAGGGCTCAGTCTTATGAGATTGTCCCC
>NW_011888817.1:10933110-10935421 GCF_000151845.1 Pteropus vampyrus
ATAATTTCTGGACTACAAGTACTCCCACAGATACTTAATCTTTTCTACAATATGATGATGTATCTATTGTTCTCTCCACTTAGGGATGAGGGAAAAGGTTCAGAGATATGGTGGAATGAAGCAGGAAGACATGGACCATGAGGCCTCACTCCTGGGTTTGAACCCTGGCTCTAATGTATGCTGGCTGTGCAATGTAGGTTCAGTTACTTAACTGCTCTGAGACTCTAGCTTTCTCATCTCTAAAATGGGGTTAATAATATTACTTACTGCATGAGGTTTTTTTAAAGATTAAATGTATGTTTAGAAGAGAGCCTAGCACAGTCAAGTGGTATATAAGTGTTTGCTGTTGCTGTCACTACTACTATAACTACTGTGACTATTATTATTACCTGAGTTGCCCAGTAAGAAGAGCTATATTCTTTTACATAATTCACTGTCTCCAAATGTCTCTGATGCCTACAGCTATAGGCGATCAGCCCCTACCACAGATTTAGCCACACCCCAGACTCAGGATTTAATCATTTGGTATTAGGAGAATTTACGGGGTTCATAACCTGCTGTTCATGATTCATCCTTGTCAGCCAGGGTGCTTGGCCCCATTCTGACCTTGTGTCTCATGCTTCACCATTCATTTTACCAGGGCTGTGAGAGGTGAGGGAAGTATCCTGCAGCCAGATCTTCCAGGAGCTGACCACCTGCTGAGACTACTCTGTCTTCATCCTCCCCTGGCATATCCCTGCCTGGCTGGTGGGACATCCTTGGGCTTCTAATCATTCCACCACCAAGTGAATGCCCACACCCAGCAAATAAGTCTAGCCTCTGAATCTGAGACCTCTTCAGCCTACATCAGCCCACCACTAACTGGGTACTCTTCTGACAAGAGTCACCCAGTTTGAGAATGGCACTTCTTCATTTCTACCAACTTTCATTTTCATTTTCAACCACATATTTCAATTTTTTAAAAACTCTATGGCCACCTGCTAGTCAGCCTCCTGCCTTGGCATTTGCCAACAGAGCTTATTAGCAATCCAAAGCATTGGACTAGGTTAGGCTTTCACACAAAAGCAATTGTGTTTTATTACTGCTATAATTTTGAGTTGCTGAGTGATGAGATTGATTGCTCAGACGTGAAAGACAAATATGTGGCCACTCAGCAGCCAGATCTTATTTCTTTATAATTTGGTGCTGTCAAGGACTATGTCTTGTTTTTCCTCATTTCTGGTCATGGAAACCTCAAAATTTGAGAATTTCTCAACAGCATTCCATTTAAGCAAGTTTTACCTAGTCCCATTTATTCTTTTAAAAATTACCTGGAAGTGCAGGACTTCCTGAAAGGTATAGAAGGAGCTTGGCAGACTCTCCAGCAAAACAACTATTTAATTGGTGAAAATTATTTTTAAAAAATTATTTAAGGTCTTTAGAAATTGTCCTAAGGATGTACAGCAAAAGGAGAAACATTCGTTTAGGAAAATCTCAGTGAGAACAGCGATTCTATGGTACTTCACGCACAACTCACTTTCTTTTTTATTGTGATAATTTTTTTTCAGTTACAGTTAGCATTCAATATTATATTAGTTCCAGGTATACAGCATGGTGGTTAGACATCCACACAACATATGAAATGATCACCCTGATAAATCTAGTACTCATCTGACATCATTCATGGTTATTACAATATTATTGACTATATTCTCTATGCTGTACTTCACATTCCCCTAATTGTTTTATAACTACCAATTTGTACTTCTTAATTCCTTTTCCTTTTCACACATTATTTAAGAATATATAAAGAAATGCTATGAATAACTATATGCCAAACAAATTATATAAATTAAATGAATAGGAAATTTCTAGATAGACACAAAGTACCAAAACTGATCTAGGAAGAAATAGAAACTCTGACTCTACCTATAACAAGTAAGAAATTGAATTAGTAATTTTAAAACTCCCCACAAAGAAAAGCTCATGCTCAGATGGCTTCTCTGGCAAATTCTACCAAACACTCAAAAAAGAATCAACATCAATTTTTCATGAAATTTTTTAAAAATAGAAGAAGAAAACTTCCCAACTCACTTACAAAGCCAGTATTACTCTGATATCAAAACAAAACAGACATTCACATGAAAAGAAAACTATAGATCAATATCCCTTATGAATATATTTGTACTAATCTTTAACAGAACAATAGCAAACTGATTCTAGCGACAAATGAAAAGGATTATACTCCATGACTAAGTGAGATGTATCTCAGAAATGTAAGTTGGTTTAACATCTGAAAATCAATTCATGTACTATACCATATTAACAGAAT
>NW_011888817.1:10935471-10942054 GCF_000151845.1 Pteropus vampyrus
ATAATTTTGAGTTGCTGAGTGATGAGATTGATTGCTCAGACGTGAAAGACAAATATGTGGCCACTCAGCAGCCAGATCTTATTTCTTTATAATTTGGTGCTGTCAAGGACTACGTCTTGTTTTTCCTCATTTCTGGTCATGGAAACCTCGAAATTTGAGAATTTCTCAACAGCATTCAATTTAAGCAAGTTTTACCTAGTCCCATTTATTCTTTTAAAAATTACCTGGAAGTGCAGGACTTCCTGAAAGGTATAGAAGGAGCTTGGCAGACTCTCCAGCAAAACAACTATTTAATTGGTGAAAATTATTTTTAAAAAATTATTTAAGGTCTTTAGAAATTGTCCTAAGGATGTACAGCAAAAGGAGAAACATTCGTTTAGGAAAATCTCAGTGAGAACAGCGATTCTATGGTACTTCACGCACAACTCACTTTCTTTTTTATTGTGATAATTTTTTTTCAGTTACAGTTAGCATTCAATATTATATTAGTTCCAGGTATACAGCATGGTGGTTAGACATCCACACAACATATGAAATGATCACCCTGATAAATCTAGTACTCATCTGACATCATTCATGGTTATTACAATATTATTGACTATATTCTCTATGCTGTACTTCACATTCCCCTAATTGTTTTATAACTACCAATTTGTACTTCTTAATTCCTTTTCCTTTTCACACATTATTTAAGAATATATAAAGAAATGCTATGAATAACTATATGCCAAACAAATTATATAAATTAAATGAATAGGAAATTTCTAGATAGACACAAAGTACCAAAACTGATCTAGGAAGAAATAGAAACTCTGACTCTACCTATAACAAGTAAGAAATTGAATTAGTAATTTTAAAACTCCCCACAAAGAAAAGCTCATGCTCAGATGGCTTCTCTGGCAAATTCTACCAAACATTCAAAAAAGAATCACCATCAATTTTTCATGAAATTTTTTAAAAATAGAAGAAGAAAACTTCCCAACTCACTTACAAAGCCAGTATTACCCTGATATCAAAACAAAACAGACATTCACATGAAAAGAAAACTACAGATCAATATCCCTTATGAATATATTTGTACTAATCTTTAACAGAACAATAGCAAACTGATTCTAGCGACATATGAAAAGGATTATACTCCATGACTAAGTGAGATGTATCTCAGAAATGTAAGTTGGTTTAACATCTGAAAATCAATTCATGTACTATACCATATTAACAGAATTAGGTTCAAAAAAATTATTATTATTTCAAAAGATACAAAAAAAAGCATTTGACAGAATTTAATACCCTTTTATCACAAAAGTACTCAAGAAATTATAAAAAGAGGAAATTTTTCCACTTCATAAAGAAATCATAAAGAAAAACCCACTAGTACACACTTAACGGTGAAAGTCTGAGTGCTTTTCTCCTAATGTCGGGAACAAGACAAGGATGTCCACTCTTGCCACTTGTATTCAACATTGCACTGGGGGTTCTAAGCTTTCAGCCTAATAATTAGACAAGAAAGAGAAATAAAAGTCATCCACATTGGAAAGGAAGAAGTCAAACTATCTCTATTTTGCATGACATGGTTTTATATCTAGAAAATCCTAAGGAATTGACTATTAAAACTATTAGAATTAATAAATGAGTTCACGAAGGATGCTGGATATATGATCGATTTATAAAAATAGGTTGTTTTTATATACACTGGCAAGAAACATTATAAAAAATTAATTTAAGAAAACAATCCCATTTACAATAGCATGAAAAAGAATAAAATACTTAGGAATAAATTTAACAAAACAGAGCAAGAATGAGTATTGTTAAAAGAAATTTAAAAGATTAGAATAAGTGAAAAGACATCTCACATTAATGAATTGGAAGGTTTAATATTGTTATGATGGAAATACTTGCCAAATTCATCTACAGATTTAACACAATCCCTCTCAAAATCCCAACTTCCCTTTTTGTAGAAGTGGAAAAGCTTTAAATTCACATGGAAATTCAAGGGATCCAGAATAGCCAAAACAATCTGGAAAAACAATGAATTTGGAAGACTCACATGTCTCAATTTCAAAACTTTCTACAACATTACACTGTAATCAAGACAGTGTGGTATTGGCATAAGGCTATACATATAGATCAACGGAATTGAATTGAGAGTCTACAAATAAACCCTTGCATTTATGGTCAATTGATTTTCAACGAAAGTGCCAAGACAATTTAATAGAGAAAGAACAATCTTTCAACAAATAGAGCTGGGACAATAGCATATCCACATGAAAATGAATGAATTTAGACCCCTACCTCAATTATACACAAAAATTAATTCAAAATGTCTCACATAATTGAATATAAGTGCTAAATTATAAAACTCTTAGACAAAAACATAGGAATAAATCTGTGATTTGGAGTTAAGTAATAATTTCTAAATCTGTGACTTTGGATTAAGTAATGGTTTCAAAAGCACAAGTAACCAAAAAAAGGGTAAATTGAACTATCAATATAAAAACTTTAATGCTGCAAATGATATCAAGAAAGTGAAAAGATAACCTATAGAATAAAATAAAATATTTGCATGTCATATATCTAATAAGGAACTTGTATTCAGAATATATATTTTAAACCTTACAACTCAACAATAAAAGTATAAATAACATATTTTTTAAATGAGCAAAAGATCTAAACAGACATTTCTCCAAGGAGATATACAAATGACCAATAAGTGCATAAAGACGTTCAAAATCATTAGTCATTGGGGAATTGCAAATCAAAACCACAATGAGATACCACTTTATACCTATTGAAATGAATATAGTTAAAAGACTGGCAATAACAAAAGCGAACAAAGATGCGGAGAAATTGGAACCCTCATACATTGCTGGTGGGATTTTAAAATGATGCAGCCACTTTGAAAAACAGTTGGCAGCTTCTCAAACATTAAATATAATATTTAATGTGATCAGCAATGCCACTCCTAGACATATACCCAAGAGAAATTAAACATACAATTACACAAATGTTTGTGGCAGCATTAATTTGTAATAACCAAAAAGTGGGAACAATTCAAATATTCATAAACTAATGAATGGATAAATAAAATCTGGTATAGCTATATAATGAAACATTGTTCAATAATAAGAGCAAATAATGTACTGATACATGCTACCATATGTATGAAGCTTAAAAACATTATTCTTAGCAAAAGCCAATCACAGAGACCACAAATTGTGTTTATATGAAATATCTGTTTATATAAAATATCCAGAAATGTCCAGAATAGAAAAATCTATATATAAAGTATATTAGTGGCAGCCTAGGGCTAAAGTAGGGGGTGGGAGGAAATGGGGAGTGACTATTAGTAGGCATGAAGTTTATCTGAGAGTGACAAAATATTTCTAAAATTAGATATCGGTGATTGTTACATAAAACTGTGAATATACTAAAAAAACATTGAATTCTATACTTTAAATGAGTAAATTGTGTGGTATGTGAAGTATGGCTCCTATTGTAAACTATAGACTTTAGTTTAAAATAATGTGTAAATATTGGGTCATAAGTTGTAACAAAGGTACAACACTAATGCAATATGTTAAAAATAGGGAAAACTACTGATGGGGAGGCGGTATTTGAGAACTCTTTGTACTTTTTGCTTGATTTTTCTATAAACCTAAAACCATTCTAAAAAATCAAGTCTATTAATTTGAAAAATTTCCCCAGTTGCTTCCCATGTGCAGTCCTGTTGCATGTCACCCATTTAAGCACATAAAGATTCTTGATTCTTCAGAGTTAGCATTTGCTCTTGTCGCTTTCCACAAGGAAATAAGTAAATAAATTATTTTTGAAATTAAATTGTCATCTAATATTTGCACACCTAAAAGAATACACATCACCCACATATGAGTTATATAGCATGCTAATTAAGTGAATACCCATTTAAAAACTAGAATGTCCTCGGTATTGTTGCATTCACTCATCTCCTTCCTCCCCTCAAATAGAATAACCCTTTTGCTGAATTGTGTGTACCGTTCCCTCACTTCTTGTGTGATAGCTTGGTGTCAGGACAGTAGTTCTGGAGCCTCACCACCTAGGGCATTGCCACAGTGGCAGGCAGATTCTAAAATGACCCCAATGACTCCAACCCACTGGTATTTACACCTCTGTGTAATCTCCTTCTCTTGAGCTACGACTGGACCTAATGATTCACTGTTCTTCCGAGGAAAATGTAACAACCATGATGGGATGTCACTTCCAGGACTAGGTTACAGAAAGACTCTAGCAGTCATCTTGTTCACTCTTTCTTGCTTTTTTCTCCTGCTTGCCTTGATGGAAGGAAGCCATGTTTCGAGCTGACCTATGGAGAGGCCCACATGGCAAAAAAATCTGAGAGAGACCCTCAGTCCAACAAGCCCAAGGACCTGATTCCTGCTAAGAGTCACATAAATGAGTTTGAAAATAGGTCCTCCTCCAACTAAGCCTTGAGGTGACTTAAAGTCCCTGCAGACAACTTGACTATAGCCCTGTGAGAAACCCTGAGCCAGAGGACCCAGCCAAGCCACACCTAGATTTATGACCCACAGAAATTGTGAGATGAGTTTTGTTGTTTTAAACTGCTAAGTTTGGGAGTCATTTGTTAAGCAGCAATAGATAATTATTATGGACACCAGATTAGCTATGTGGTCTTAGGCAAATAATTTATAATTTCTGTGCCACAATTTCATATCTATGAAATACCTTTCCATAGTATCTAGAGAGGGTAAAATGAGTAAATATATAAAAGGCTTAAAATAGTAAGTGCATAGTAAGTGTCCACTAAATATTAACTGTCTGTTCTGGTTACATGATATCTGTATGGATTCTTCATTAAATATGCACCCAAGATCCAATCTCTCCTCACTTTGGTGATATTGTGATGTTGGAGAAGAGGATGCAAGTCTGCATTACCAGCTATGCCTGTTTGTAGGAACTCTTCCTTTTTTTTTTTTTTTTTTTTTTTTTTTTTTTTTTTTTTTGAGATGGGGAAGCTAGTTTTAGGAACTGATCCCCACTGATGAAATGTGATTTTCATTGAAGTTTATCTAAACTATGTTCAACGTTCAGGGGGCTCCCGTGTCAAGAACTTGTTGAGTCCCCTCTGAAGACATTCTGTTGCAAAGGGGAAGATCTTACCTCTGCTCAACTCTCAGTTTTCCGAGCTGACAAACACAGATCTTTGTAACTTCCCCCTATAGGTTATATCTGCCATCCCTCTGGGGCTTCACTAGATCATCTCAGCCCAGAGATGACAAGAGAAATACACAGAGATCTGAGCATGGACATATGGAATTTAAATAAGATACTGAGCTATGTATTAACCAAGTTTAGTGATTGGCTTATTCTTCAGTCCTTGATCTATGCTGACTGCATTGTCAGGCATTGTGCTAGTTCATGGGGTTTAGCGTCAAATACATTCAGGGGCTTTGGTTAGGATTTGAGGGTTCATACAGAACCCTCGGTTAAGTGTAAGGGGTCTGGGGTCCTGTCTGCTTGGCTTAACCATTCTCCCTTTCTTTCCCCAGGACTGGGTTTTGTTACTCTGTTTTCCTTCATTTCCTCCTTTGTTTAGTGGGGATTCCTGGAAACCCAGCCTCCTTTAGAAGTGTTTGTTGTCAGACTAGCCTGCTGGTATGGTCACATGGGTGCTTACTAAGTAGAGATTCCCAGGCCTCACTCCAGACCTCTTAAATCCAAATACCCTGGGGAAGAGTCTGGAATCTATTTTTAATAAGCACCTTCAGGTAATTATTATCAGCAGCCAAGTTTGGGAAACACTGTCTTGGAACACTTTGCTTTCATCTTTCCCCCACATCTGGGCTGGTGAACAACTGCCCGTGGCAGACATCACTAATTGATCATAGGGACTCTTTTATACTGAATCTGATTAAAGCCTCAAAACCCTTAACAAGCACTTCAGGCGACCACTGCTCATCAGGTGAAATTACACTGAAGATAAAATGTAATTGCCATCCCTGCTCTAGTTAATATGTATTCACGTGATGTTGACATTTTCATGGTCTATTAATGATGGATGTTCAAGTAGTCCCGGTGTAAAGACTCTGGGAGAACCCGACTCTATCTAGGGCATTATGCTCATAATTGATTGACAGCTCCACAGACAGATATCTTCAGGGAAAGGTCAAAGGTCCTAATGGTGGGCATTTTCCTCCTGTTTCTCCAAATAATAGGTCCACCCTGGCCTTAGAGTGTGGTAGTAAATGTAATAGGAGTGTGTCTGCTTGCTATCTTAAGAGGACCCTAGAAAATGTGAGGTGGAAGAAGGTTTTGTAGGCTTTTAAAAACTTTTATAAGTCTTGGTCAAAATATAGCCCTTTGAATTGGGCTTAGATGCCTGTGATGCCATAAAACTTCTTTGATTTCTGGGAACTACAGGGTCTCTGTTTTCTCTATATTACTCTCAAGATGCCAAGGTGTCACTATTGCTAAAGAAACTGGCCAGACCAGGACCAGGTAACAGAATAGAGATACCCTGCCCTTGAATAGCATTCAGATTAGTGAGGGAGACAAACAAGCAGGAAATCATAATATTACAGAGTAAGGT
>NW_011888817.1:10942104-10946410 GCF_000151845.1 Pteropus vampyrus
TCACTAGATCATCTCAGCCCAGAGATGACAAGAGAAATACACAGAGATCTGAGCATGGACATATGGAATTTAAATAAGATACTGAGCTATGTATTAACCAAGTTTAGTGATTGGCTTATTCTTCAGTCCTTGATCTATGCTGACTGCATTGTCAGGCATTGTGCTAGTTCATGGGGTTTAGCGTCAAATACATTCAGGGGCTTTGGTTAGGATTTGAGGGTTCATACAGAACCCTCGGTTAAGTGTAAGGGGTCTGGGGTCCTGTCTGCTTGGCTTAACCATTCTCCCTTTCTTTCCCCAGGACTGGGTTTTGTTACTCTGTTTTCCTTCATTTCCTCCTTTGTTTAGTGGGGATTCCTGGAAACCCAGCCTCCTTTAGAAGTGTTTGTTGTCAGACTAGCCTGCTGGTATGGTCACATGGGTGCTTACTAAGTAGAGATTCCCAGGCCTCACTCCAGACCTCTTAAATCCAAATACCCTGGGGAAGAGTCTGGAATCTATTTTTAATAAGCACCTTCAGGTAATTATTATCAGCAGCCAAGTTTGGGAAACACTGTCTTGGAACACTTTGCTTTCATCTTTCCCCCACATCTGGGCTGGTGAACAACTGCCCGTGGCAGACATCACTAATTGATCATAGGGACTCTTTTATACTGAATCTGATTAAAGCCTCAAAACCCTTAACAAGCACTTCAGGCGACCACTGCTCATCAGGTGAAATTACACTGAAGATAAAATGTAATTGCCATCCCTGCTCTAGTTAATATGTATTCACGTGATGTTGACATTTTCATGGTCTATTAATGATGGATGTTCAAGTAGTCCCGGTGTAAAGACTCTGGGAGAACCCGACTCTATCTAGGGCATTATGCTCATAATTGATTGACAGCTCCACAGACAGATATCTTCAGGGAAAGGTCAAAGGTCCTAATGGTGGGCATTTTCCTCCTGTTTCTCCAAATAATAGGTCCACCCTGGCCTTAGAGTGTGGTAGTAAATGTAATAGGAGTGTGTCTGCTTGCTATCTTAAGAGGACCCTAGAAAATGTGAGGTGGAAGAAGGTTTTGTAGGCTTTTAAAAACTTTTATAAGTCTTGGTCAAAATATAGCCCTTTGAATTGGGCTTAGATGCCTGTGATGCCATAAAACTTCTTTGATTTCTGGGAACTACAGGGTCTCTGTTTTCTCTATATTACTCTCAAGATGCCAAGGTGTCACTATTGCTAAAGAAACTGGCCAGACCAGGACCAGGTAACAGAATAGAGATACCCTGCCCTTGAATAGCATTCAGATTAGTGAGGGAGACAAACAAGCAGGAAATCATAATATTACAGAGTAAGGTACCCGTTAAGAACCAAAAGGAACCATGAGAGCAGACAGCATGGGAGAAGCTAAATCTGTCCTGGACTGGGGAACAGTGGGAAGAGTGTGGAGACAAAAGAAGTGATTCTAACATACCCTTATTAGGAAGGTGAGAGTCTGCCCCGTAGAGGTGTTGGTGGATGAGAAAATACCTTCCAGCCAAACATCTGCAGAGAGGCCTATTACTGCTCATTTCTGAAGCATCCATGGGGAGTGGCAGCATGGCTGGCAGGCAGTCTGTGTGCTTGAATGGGGGTGGGGTAGGAGGAACAGAGTACGGCTGGCCATGGGGCTGAAGAGGACAGCAACTGACCAATCCAAGAGACCTACCTGAACACTTGAGTCCTGCCTGATCATCCAAGAGGAACTTATCAGCCCATAAACCTGCATACACGGAGCTTCCATTGAGCATTTTGGTACCTTCCTCTTGAGTATGAAGAGCAATCAAGGTTCACAGGATGCTTGAGAAACCACTCCGTTGTGAAAAATAAGACTAACATAAGCAAACAGGAAAACGATCAGAGGAAATAGCAACAATATAGGAAAAAATAAAAACTTATAACTAATATCCTCAAAGATATAGGGGGAAATATTGTATCCTTAAGTAAGAACATACAATTATTAAAGAAGAAATGTTAAAAAGAGCACTTCAAAACTAGAAATATTATAACAAAAATAAACAACTCAATAGGATGTTGTAAGAATAAGTTAAGAGAACCTTTAAAAAGAAGCATAGGACTCCAAAGAGATGGCAAATGGGAGATAGTATATAACACTAACAAGGAGATCCAATATTTGAAGAGGAGAAGTTCCAGAAAGAGAAACCACGAGGGAATATTATTGAAGCAATGACTCAAGACATGAGATTCTAGATTGAAAGGGCTACCAAATACCAAAACAAAGGACATATAAGTGTTCATTATACTTTTCTTTCAGCTTTTCTGTCATTTATTAAATTTTCAAAATAAAATGTTTGGGGAAAAACTAGGTACATGTGTTACTCCGATAAAAGTTAATATTTCGAATTAAAACACTTGGCCCAACACCTGACGTATATAATCATATTAGCTGTCAGTATGTTTATCATCATCATTATTTCTCACCAAGTCATCCAATGTAATAGATAAGATAGTGATAGACCACTGATTGCTAAACCTGTATAATGGTACAGAAAATATATTAAACAAAGACAATTTTCACCCATCTATCCAGGGCCTAGGGCCTGGAAACATAAACAAATATGCTTCTCTATCTTACATAACACTCATGGGCCACACTAGGTGACAGTTCTGCTCACCTCTGATTTGAGATGGTCTAGAGAACAGCCAATGGCTGAAGAGATATAAGGGAAGTAGAATCACAAATCTTGAAAGGAAAGGTAACTTAGGGTGCCTTTCAAGTGTCCAACTTTGGTGGGTCTGGGTGAGCGATAGGGTGTTGCCTAGACTGAGATTGGCCACCTTGATATTCACAGCACATTGCATCAGAGTTGTTTAAGGGTCTACGCTGACTTCCCACCCTCAAGGCCATCCCAAGATCTGTAATTTGTTCTTTTATAACTATTCATTTCTAAACATGTTACAGTCTCACCTGGCCCTGCTCATGTTGCTATTTTCCATGCACTTGAGAAGAGTGGTGAAGTCTTCCCAGACTCTAGCCTAACTTAATGACTCATGTCCTAACAAGCTCCACAGAACTGCAAATTTAGAAACTGCAGTGTACACCTGGGTCACTTCCGGATGCTTAAAGAAACCCTTATAGAGACAATCTCAGAGGAACTCTTCTCCACATGTCTCTGTTCTGAAGCAACATATCATTTCTAATCAGTGTTTTCTGCCTCTAGATTGAGTACTTAGCCTCAGAATAAGATATCGTGTGTGTGCGTGCGTGTATGTGTGTGTGTGTGTGTATGTACATAGATATACATGCAAGTATATATACAGTTGATCCTCATTATTCACAGATTCCATGTTTATGAATTCACTTGCTTCATAAGATTTATTTATAACCCCAAAATCAATACCCAAGATGCTTTCACAGCCATTTGTAAACAAGCCCAAAGCAGCAAAAAATTTGAGTTAACCTGATGTGCACGTTCCCAGCTGAGTCTGACCAAGGCGGCACTCTGCCTTCTTATTTCAGCTCTCATACTATAAACGAGTGTCCTTTTCCCAGTCTATTTAGTGCCGCTGGGTTTTGTTTGTTTTGTATTTGGGGGTTTGCAGGAGCATCATTGTGCTTTTTGTGGTGATTTGCTGTTTTAAAATGGCCCCCAAGCATAACCCTGAAGCACTGCCTAGTGTTCTTAAGAGCAAAAGGTTGTAATGTACCTTAGGGAGAAAGTATGTGTGTTAGATAAGCTTCATTCAGGCATGAGTTATAGTGCTATTGGCCATATAGTGCATTGGCCATTCAGTATTAATGAATCAACAATATATATTAGATAAGTTGTTTTTAAAGAAAAACACACATACAACAAGGTTATGTGTTTCTCGGTTGACAGAAATGTTACAACCTGAGATTCACAGGAACCTAACACTGTGTTTCCCCTAGAAGCAATGATTTAGTATCCACTAATTCAGAGTTTGTGGCAACTTTGTAGAACACAGCTGCCATAAATAACAGGAATCGACTGCATATGTTTGTGTCTCCTTCCATCACCATATATTTGACCCCCTTTACCCTTTCCTGCCTCTCCAAAACCCCTTTCCCTCTGGTAACCACCATATGTCGTCTGTGTCTTTGAGGTTTTATTTGTCTTCTTTGTTCTCTCTTTGCTTTGTTTTACATCCCACATGTGAATGAAATCATGTGGTTCTTGACTTTTTCCATCTGACTTATTTCGCTTAGCATGATATTCTCAAGATCCATCTATGTGGGTGTAAATAGCAGTATTTCATCTTTTCTTATGGTTGAGTAATATTCCAGTGTGTGTGTGTGTGTGT